>NC_072771.1:24564493-24692297 GCF_022539595.1 Amphiprion ocellaris | reverse complement strand
GATGTGCTGCTCTGTCATTAACTCCTAAGTTTAGGGAAAGTTCAAACAAAAGAGGACAGTTCAGAGAAGACTTGAGAATTAGCTTATTTTGAACAAACATCTCAGACTTTCTGAGCTTCAGCACCTCCAGCAACATATTTTAACAACAAGCAACTCAAGAGATCCAGAAGTTGGAGAGAGTTAGCTTTAGCTGAGCCAAAGAACATGTGGGATGCTAACCTAGCAAACATTTCAGACTTTTCTCTGTGAATTCTGAGAAATAATTTACTATTTAATGACAGAGCTACACATCTTAACTCAGTCTCATTAAAACAGACTCTAATTCAGTGTCATCCATCCATATTAAAGTGCAGTTACCCAAAATGTTTGTTGCATGAGCTCCAACAAAACCTGTCCAGGTAGAAGGCCACTTTGACAAACAGGAAGTGGAAGATTCCAAGCAGATTTATAGAAGGGGGAACCGGACTGTACTAAGTGTGGTGGAGTATAGAGGGGTGTTTTGTGGGTTTTTAAGGCTGATAGTGATTATTAGTGAGACATTTGGAGTAGATATTAATTTGCAGTAACTGAAAGTATTTAAAATCTTGGAGTTAAACTTAGAAGAACACAAACTTTAACAGAAAACTTTGTTGATACGTTATTGTTTTGTTTACAGATGTTACGTTAAAGGAGTTTTATTCGTGACGGATAACCAATCAAATCACTCCAGAAGACAGAGCGACCACAGTTAGATAAAGGTTCAGAGCCAAAGTAGCGCCATTTTAAAATGTATTTATTACAGTAAATCAGTAAAAAATAAAATACTGATAATCGGTAAATCAGTCAGCCCACAATTACTACAATTCTACAATGTATGTGTCTTTCCTTTGACTTGTTATTTGTACAATATACGATGTATATGATGGTGTTTCTTCATACCAAAGGCTATACTATGATGTTTTCTCAGAGACATATGATGCTACTCTGTTTGTTCTGGCCCTGGGCCACTGCACTCCTCCTCTGTTGTTTTCTGGATTGTACTCAGCTGCATGTCTTCGTCCACCCGGCCTCCGTTGACTCGTCCCGCCTGCCGTCTCTGGAGCTGAAGCTGGATTGGAACAGACCAAAGTATAGTCCAATCACGATGCCAGCTGCCTCTCAAAAGGTTCCTTCATCTGGCAGGTGGCGGCACTTCTTCTGAGGGGAAGCTGAGCTGGCCCGGCAGAACTTTGGAGATGTGTTCCAGTGGTTGGTGGATGTGTGGGGAGATAGAGAGGGACCTTTGAATTGTTCAGAAAGGAAAACAGGAAACCCATTGGTAGTTTTAGTTTAGGGTGCTACTGTGGTGTGTTTTTGGGTTTTAAGAGGGAACAGGAAGAGTTTTTTTTCGTATTGATTATCTTTTACTTTGTTCCTGGTTGGAATGCCCATCAATGTCAACGTGAAGTTCACTTTTAGATCTGTTTATTTTTATTTTACTAACACCCATTTGCTTTTAACCCCCTCTTATATTGTGTTGTTGTAAACTTCCTCTTTCAAATAAATACAAGTCTAACCCTCTGGAAACCAGCGTTTGGACTGTTTTTGTGTTGCTCCTCACCTACTTCAGACAGCCAGGACATAACAATGTTTTGTGGACCAAAGGCTATACTACGACATTTTTAAAGCGACATGCTATACTATGACGTTTTTAGAGCGGCATGCTATACTATGATGTTTTCAGAGCGACATGCTATACTATGACGTTTTTTGGACAACATGATATGACGTTTTTTGAGCAACATGCTATACTATGATGTTTTTTTGGCGACGTGCTATAGCATGATGTTTTTTGAGCGACGTGCTATACTATGATGTTTTTAGAGTGACATGCTATACTATGACGTTTTTAGAGCGACATGCTATACTATGACGTTTTTAGAGCGAAATGCTATACTATGACGTTTTTTGGGCGACATGCTATACTACGACATTTTTAGAGTGACATGCTACAGTATGACGTTTTTAGAGCGACATGCTATACTATGATGTTTTTAGAGTGACATGCTATACTATGACGTTTTTAGAGTGACATGCTATACTACGACATTTTTAGAGTGACATGCTATACTCTGACGTTTTTTGGGTGACATGCTAAACTATGACGTTTTTTGAACCAAAGGCTATATGATGACGTTTTTTGGGCGACATGCTACACTATGAAGTTTTTTCAGCCACATGCTATACTATGATGATTTTTTGGCGACATGCTATACTATGATGTTTTTTGAGCGAAATGCTATACTATGACGTTTTTAGAATGACATGCTATACAATGACGTTTTTAGAGTGACATGCTATAGTATGACGTTTTTAGAGTGACATGCTATACTATGACGTTTTTAGAGTGACATGCTATACTATAACGTTTTTAGAGCGACATGCTATACTATGACGTTTTTAGAGCGACATGCTATACTATAACGTTTTTAGAGCGACATGCTATACTATAACGTTTTTAGAGCGACGTGCTATATTCTGACGTTGTTAGGGCGACATGCTATACTATGACGTTTTTAGAGCGACATGCTATACTATGACGTTTTTTGGACGACATGCTATACTATGACGTTTTTAGAGCGACATGCTATAGTATGACGTTTTTAGAGCGACATGCTATACTATGACGTTTTCAGAGCGACATGCTATACTATGACGCTTTTTGGACGACGTGCTATAGCATGATGTTTTTTGAACGACATGCTATACTAAGACGTTTTTAGAGCGACATGCTCTACTATGATGTTTTTAGAGCGACATGCTATAGTATGACGTTTTAAGAGTGACATGCTATACTATGACGTTTTTTGGGCGACATGCTATACTCCGACATTTTTAGAGCGACATGCTATAGTATGACGTTTTTAGAGTGACACGTATACTATGACGTCTTTAGAGCGACATGCCATACTCTGACGTTTTTAGAGCGACATGCTATACTACGATGTTCTTTGGACGACATGCTAAACTATGACGTTTTTTGGATGACATGCTATACTATGACGTTTTTAGAGCGACATGCTATACTACGATGTTCTTTGGACGACATGCTATACGATGACGTTTTTTGGATGACATGCTATACTATGACGTTTTTAGAGCGACATGCTATACTATGATGTTCTTTGGACGACATGCTAAACTATGACGTTTTTTGGGCGACATGTTATATTATGATGTTTTTAGAACAACATGCTATACTATGACGTTTTTAGAGCGACATGCTATACTATGATGTTTTTTGGGCGACATGCTAAACTATGACGTTTTTTGGGCGACATGTATATTATGTTTTTAGAACAACATGCTATACTATGACGTTTTTTGGGCGACATGTATATTATGTTTTTAGAACAACATGCTATACTATGACGTTTTTTGGGCGACATGCTATACTATGATGTTTTTTGGGCGACATGCTATACTATGACGTTTTTAGAGCGACATGCTATACTATGATGTTTTTAGAGTGACATGCTAAACTATGACGTTTTTTGGGCGACATGTATATTATGTTTTTAGAACAACATGCTATACTATGACGTTTTTTGGGCGACATGCTATAGTGGACGTTTTTAGAACGACATGCTATACTATGACCTTTTTTTGGACCAAAGGCTATACTATGATGTTTTTTTTGGGCGACATGCTATACTATGACATTTTGTTGAACGACATGCTATACTATGACAATGTTAGAGCGACAAGCTATACTATGACGTTTTTTGAACCACATGCTATACTATGACGTTTTTTGGGTGACACTTTATACTATAGGCTTTTTAAATTGACATATTACTATGACTTTTTTTGTTTTAGTTTTTTTGTTGTTTTTTAGCAACATATTATAAGAATTTGAACAGTTTTAAAAATTACTATACTTTTATTTGTGCAATGAAATATTATTCTATGGCATTTTTTCGATGACATATTATACTCTGATGTTTTCTTGAAAAACATACTATTTTTGACAATATACTGCACTATGACATTTTTTGAACCACATATCATACATGACAATTTTAGGCAACATCCTATCATTTTGCACTTTTTGAACCACATAATAATCTGTTTGGGTTTTTTTTTTTTTGCCAAGCTATATTATGAACTACAGGCCATACTATGTTATTCTTGAAAAGTATTCTATACTTTGACATTTTCTGAACTACCTCCTATGGCGTTATACACAGAGTGCTTTGGTTACATGTTGATTTATAATCTAGATTTTTTTCTGCTTTGTTTTTTGACGGGATTACCACAGACCTGACCGTGAACACTGTTGACACCCACCCGAGGGAGACGCTGCCTAAGATCTCATGGCTGCTTGGTCGTGGTCTTTCTAGTCCTGCTCCAGAACGCCTTCATCAACTACATCTTCTTTTGAAGAGGCCCTCAGATGCTGCAATCTCTGACCTTAAGGAGGAACTGCTACTTTCACTCTGTAACGAGACGGCAGTTATTTTAAAGACCCAGCTCCTAGCGGCTTTGAATGAAAGTTTAACATCCATCAAAAAGGAACTACAGACAGTTAAATCTGAGCTGTCGGTCAGTATTTCAAACATCAAGTTCGACCCGGCTGCCCTAAAGCACACTGTGGGTGAAACGGAAACGTCACTCTCCACATCACCGACGACATCGTCACACTCCAAAGCAGAGCACCTGTCTGCTGAACTTTTAAAAGTGGACTATAAATGTGAAGAATGTGAGCAGCAGCAGTCTGTGAGCAGCGGAACAGATGTGATCAGAAAGAAGTCATTTTCTTTTTTCTTTTCTTTCTGGTTGACTTGATGCTGTTAGATGCAGATGTTGGAGCTGATTCTGATCTTTCAGGATAAAAAGCTGCTTTTCCTTCACAGACTGTTCAGGAAATTATTCTCTCAGGTTTTCTCTGCTATTTATATTTTTATTATCTGTGATTACTTCATTATTTCTTTATTGTAAAATAAAGCTTGAGGCATAAAGACTCATTTAGTTATTTTATTCCTGAAATCTTTGACGTAGCAGAACTAAACTTCCATTTTCCTTCTTGTACTTCTGATACTAGAAATAAACGTATCTTCAACACAGATCATCTGGTTTTAATGAATCAGCAGCAGCATCACAACAAATGAGACAATTTTCAACAAATTAATGAAACTGATGTCATTTAAAACTATCAGTCTGTTTTAGTGTCAAATTAAAGCTGATTACTGACAACTAGAACATTAACGTTACTGTTTTAATCACATTTAAGTTTCCTGAACGTTACATTAATTTCAACCAGCCACAGTTTTATGAACCACATCACAGTAACACAACACACTTCAGCTGTTTACATGAAACTCAACACATTAGCTTGATGCTACGTTAGCTTTAATCAGTCTACGACTGAGCAGCTAGCTCGGTTAGCATTGCTAACATTAAAGCTAATATTTACTATGCTAACTTTCTTCTCTGGTCAACACACACGGAAACAAACTCCACCAACATCTGGAGTGCATGGCACACATTACATCTGACACTAAAGCTGCATATAAAGTGCATTAAAAGCGGCACCGATACGAAAATAAACATTTACTTACCGAACTATCAGAGTCCTTTCAGTGTCTGCTGGTAGAATCAGCCGAAGGCAGAAAACTGGTTAAAAAAAAAGCCAACGGGCAGGAAAACTGTCTGTGGAAAATGTTCTGCTGCTCCACCGATAAATAAACCAACAGTTATTATATCAGAATTAATCCAAACGAGGAAAGCAGAGTCTCTGCTGCCTCCTCCATAGGACCTGTCAATCATTCCAGACCGGACTGTCAATCAAGTAGCCCCGCCCCCTGGCTTCGCAAAACTTTAACGCTCTATAAAAAATCAATATTGATTTATTTTAGGATCGGCCACCTGATCTCTCATATTGACCATGAAAACTAACGGGAAAAAATGTATATACAGTCTATGCACCGTACTCTGTTTGGCTCCACACTTGCTGATGACCACTTCCGGTCTCAGAAAATGAAAAAACAGACCCTTTTTCGTTTCTGTCTCTTACTGATTTTACTTTTTTGTTATTCTAAATATAAAATGAAAATCAAAGCATTTAAAAAAAAAAAATCGTATATCCCTTTTTGATCATGAAAAGGAAAAACGCCTTGTATTTCAATTTCAATTTTTGTATTTTAAAACGAAAATCAAATAACCACTTGTTTTTTGTTTTTCAATACCCGTTTCAGAACGGAAAATCCAATTACCAGATCCGTACACGGACCAGAAAATCTCACATTTGTGCTTAAAATTCACCAGAAAGCAAAGTGTCTTAATCATGAAATTTCCTTAGTGATGCTGAAATGTGGAGACACTTCACCTTAGAAAACTTTGAAAAGTACTTTGCACTATTGTAAACTGTTTACATGCACTAATATCTTACTCCTGATGTTGAAGCTCACAGCTTTATCAAATTAAGTAAAATGCACAACAAAATACCTTTTGGAAAAATAATGATTCCATTTTTATTTTTTATTATAAGAACATACACCATGTAATATATTTAATATATATATTAACTATTAGTATAGAATTTGATTGTTTTACAATACACATTTAGAACTGGCAACAAAATAAAAATATCAGCTTTACAAACAAAGCGACATCTGAATGAGAAAATGGATGGATGGATGAATGGATGCATGAATAAATAAATACTTTGGCATGTTAACAATAAATTAAAACATTTTTTTTAAAATTCTCTGACAGCATTCACAAAGTAAACACCAATATTAAATGCAACTGATTTTTACCACAGTCATGGAACAATACTTGAAGGACAATTGACTAAAGTTTTTAGGATAATGAGTGACAGGATGGCGTGTCGAGGGTAAAAAGCATCTTGCATGTTCTCACAAACCCCAAATCTGCCAAAAACATCAAAACAGCTCGCCTCAAAAAACGCAGTTTGCAATTAATTTGGAGAATTTATCAAACTGAACCTTTCTTTTCCATCTCTCTGTCACGTTACAGAATCTGAACTAAGCCTTACATTTGGTCACTTAAATTGGACTTTGAGACCGCTGCCTCATCTGATCCCTCCTTTATCATAGTCGAGCAGAAATTAACCTTTGATTCAACAAACAGGCACCAGACAGTACAAGACAATACAAAAATCAGGGTGAGTACTCTGCACACATTTACAAAATATACAGCGGTCCACTGGATAATGAAAAGTAACTTAAGATAATGAAATCAGGCTTGTTTCTTCATATAAATCTGTGTGCAGACATCCATAAGTCACTTAAATATCAGGCTATGATTATACAAGTGTTAACATAATTTAATTCTCATAATTTAAACACATTTTGCTCTCAGTACACCACAGTTCACATGTAACAAATAAAGACATACTATTCGGCAGACGAGGCCATTCAAGAACATCAAAAACACTGTTGGAGGCTAAATCAATGACATGGCGCTAAAAGCTAAATTATTCTGTGGAGTTTGGGCTACATTTTGGGCTACCAGCCGGTGTCCTGAATCATGAAAATTAATCTGATTTTCAGGTGTTGTATGTAAAGAATATTAAAAATCTGCAGACATTCTTTCTTTCATTAAGGGAATACAAGGATAACGTGCTGATATATTTCTCTTTCTCATCTTGTGGACTATTAAAATAATTAATATAAACTATTATCACAATGTATTTTTCTCATAAATATAGTCTCTGATTGAATTCAGCTCTGCAATTTGGCTTGCAACTAAAACCATCTTTATCTCAAAATATTAAGTGCACTCGGATTAAGGGATTTCTGGGGGAAAAAAAATTTAGAAATGAAAGAAACTGTTTTTCAGTTATATTTGTTTTCACTTACTGACAAACATTAAGCGCAATATTCTCATACACCTGCTGACTACACAAACAACATAGTGAATACAGTCAGTAAGGCTCATAGCAGCAAACTGTGATTGTAAAGGCTTTGTGTCGTGTGTGTGTTTATGTGTTCGCTCATGTTTCACTCTGGTGCTGCTACAGCCGCTCACACTTTAGCTGGAAGGAAAAGAAGGCGACCGGCGCAATCACTTGTTCTCTATCAGCATCTGCACTTTGCACACCAGATCTCTGGCCAGAGTCAGAATCTGCTTGATGTTGTGGTGCTCGGCCATTTCTGGAAGACAAAAAAAAAAAAAACATCAATGGTTAATCTTTTCACAGATGCAAGAATGACAAAAGTCACAAAAAGCAAGAATATATCTCCTTAAATGTGTGGAGAAACACCCAAACAGAGGAGCCTGACTGAGCTCAAACTCAAATCCTTGTAGTCATGGTTGCTTAAGTTTTATTCTCTGTCTCAAATTTAGCTTTGCGTTTAATTTGAACTCATTTACAGAGATCAAATCATGATTAAAAGTTTTTGTGGATATGAATCACTCAAGTGCCTAACGTCGCATTGGTAAACCAATTACATCAGTGAGTCACTGTGAATAACTGCATCCACCTGCTGATAATCAAATCAAAACTCTTTAATTGTAAATCAGACAAGAGTGCATGCTCCAACACTTTAAACCCTTAAGCTGTTTTTTTTTTTTTCCACCTGAAAAAACTTCAGGCAGAACTGTGAAGTCAAACTGAACAGCCTTGGCCTTGACAGATAAGAGACATCAGAGAGAAATCTGAAATGCAATAAGTCTCTTTGTCCTCATCAGCAGGCCAGAGTGAGGGCTAAAAAACCCCCACTCCAGCAGAAACTGACATTTTTCCTTCCACCGAGTAAATGACAAAAATCTCAGCTGCAACTCTGCCAATTTTGATGAAACGAAGTAGTAGTTTCATACGGTGTCTTCAGTAAATGTGCTACGCTTGGCAACCTCAAAAAAAAAAAGGTGCTGATTATGTTTTTGGAACAGACGGTCCCAGTACAGGGTAGAAGAGGAAAATAAATTCATAACGCTGTTCACACAAACACTCTCTGCTCTTACATTAAGTTTGTTTTTTACTGAATCAACAAGCACAGCGGTTCTGAATGGCATTTGACAGTCAGGGAATAACCAGGACAACTTTTCCTGGTTAAATAAAATAAACAATTTCACAATCAGTGATGTTTGCATGACACAGTTTCAGGCTCCGTGGGATCAAAATCGGAGTAGTACTGTGGCTATTTTACGCTTTCATGAAGTTGTAGCCTTGTTTCTATTCTCTGAAGAGTCACCTCTGATTTGTTTCTGAGATTGAGAGGAAGCTCCTTGACATACACATCTTCAGGCATGACTCCAAGGTGGTGTTCGTGGAAGAGGCCCAGGATTGTCATTATCATTGTGAGCCTGAGGCCAAGGTTGAGAGAAATGACTCAAAGCTTCATTCACTCCTCCCTACCGGAACAAAAAGACTCCTCCAGGTTTGCAGCAGCAGGAGGAAAAGAAACCAGTACGATAGCTTCACAGTAGTAACTACTATTAATATGCACATAAATTTTAATCCACATTAAGGACAAATAGTCTTCTAACAACCAACAAATCAGTTTATGTTTAAACTGACACTGACAGCATTCTGATGCTGTCTAGTTTGGGAGATATTACACTTCCCTGAACAGGAAAGAGCAAAGATCTGAGACTGAGTGATTAAGTAAAGTGAGTCAGTGTGATTTTGTGTATTTGGCTGATAAAGTTGGGACAGAATCAAGCAACAGATCTTTTTTAAAGATGACTAAATTGCTGTAGCGGAAGTCACAAAATCATGACTTCTTGCGCTTAGTAGGAGTCAAACTCTTAAAATGTTGGATGATCTCCAGAATGTAGCTTCTTTGTTAGATTCGTGCCTCACATCTTTCAGCGGCGTGTTTGTACTGCAGGTTTTTTGTTACAGGTTTACAGTCTCTACACTTAAGCCAAGAGAACTCTGATGGTATCATTTTTGGTACTTTTGCAGTCTTGGCAATGTTCTTTTCGTCGCAGAATATATTATACAACTATATCCACAGGCTCACATGACAAATAGACCCAAATGTTGTGTGTAAAATTGGTGGGGCTGCCTCTTTAGGATAAAGAATACAATACTATGGTTTGATGTTTTGTTCATCATTTACCAACAATGAGGCCTCTAAATTCATTCTGCAGCATGACGAGCAGAGAAATTGCTGTTTTCTAGGACAAAATGTGATAAAACCAAGTATTACTTTGATTTAGTTTTGTTCTTTTGACTGCACTTGGTAAAAATAGTCATGGCACTATTTTGGTAAGCATTCTCGCTTGACTTTTGTGCCATTTTTTTTATTGTACAGCACTGTTTATATGAACTCCTGCTATATTCTAGTATATTTTACCATTGAAGAACTTAATGATGTCGGTGAAGTCCATGTTGTTCTCCAGGATGATGTCCCTGTACATCTCCACCAGCGCCAGAGCAATGAAGAGGACAAAGTGACTGGAGGAGACATACTTGGCTGCCCAGATGGTTTCCCAGACTGCAAACACGTCATCGTACACCAGCTCTGCAAGACAAAGGAGCGGAAGGTGATCAGTGTTTGAGGGTGGGAGGTGAGTTTGTGCAGCTATCAGTGGAGAGAGAAAGGAAGTATCCACTGAGAGGCCGAGCAGATACACTGAGAAAGTCGTGCTAATTGATAGAAGATGAAGCTACGGTATGATAGCTGATGGTTAAACCTGCAGCTTTAAACATAACAAGCTGTACAGCCAATTTATGGCGTTCATGCCAATTATTTCATAAGCAACTCCCACAAATAGTCTTCCAAAAATGTAACCGACTCCCAAATCCTGTCCAAGCCTTAGTAAGTGCATGTGTTGTTAACAAGCTGCCAAATGTTTTTTTTTTTTTTTATCCACAAACAGAGCTTAAAGAGGAGCGAGTCTTCTCTTCCTCTAATTGGCACAGACACCATAATACAGTGCTGTCACTTTACCTCGCTTGAAGTCGAGGAGAAACCAGCGGTAGCAGAAGTAGAAGTGGGTGTAGTCTCCGTTCTGGTGCATTAACTCAAACAGCTCAGAATCCAGGATCTGTGCCGAGAGAGGATCAGAGGAGATTCAGGAAAAAAAAGCAATAATGAGACCAGCTGAGAGAGAAAAATGTGGAAAAAAGAAGCTTGAAGAAATGAAGGGATTTAGCTGCACCAGAGTATGTGTAAAGATTTTACTACTGAGTCACCTGGATTAGAGAACGCATGTTGGCGAAGTGAGTGTCCATAGCTCCCCCGTGTGGGAAATTTTGATTCATTCTCTTCATGAGTTCGGTGAAACAGCTGAAAGCCAAGGCCTCTGAAAGCAGGACAGACAGAGGCAGCTGGAGTGAGAAAGTGAGTGGGCAAACTATCGACTGTTGTTGCATCAATAGCTGTAAAAAAAAAATACACCAAATGTCAGAGAAGATGGAAAACAAATAGTGAATCAGCGTGTCGACTCACCATCATCCAAAATGACAAGAAGCGGAGCCAGCAGGTCGCACATTCCCTGCACATAACCGATGTCAAGGTGCCTCCAGATATAACTGTAAATACACAACCAAGACAAGCAAACTTAACTTGGCTGTGTCTCTCTCTGAGTCATACGCTGCTGTCCAGATTGATTTACAGATATTTTTATATTTGTATTCAACACTGAAGCCATGGATTTAAATCCAACATTCACAATTTATCAGGGCAAGTGGTTGTACTATTTGCGATTAGGCTTTTTGAAGTTGCAAAAAATAACATTTTTTGTCCTAACAGGTTTGAGGTGGGTGTGGAGGATGAAGGTGCACTTGGGAGGAAAATGAAGACAGCTTTAATTAATATAAGCTGCCATTAAAACAATGCTATTTAAGGCTAAGGCTAGTATTCTGAGCATTTTTTTCTTCTTACTAAAAAAAAAAAAAATCCATGAGAAGTCCAACAAAAATGTGTTAAATGTGCATTTGTCAGTTGGTTAATACAGTAAATTTGCCTGTGGTTCCTACTGAAGACCTGAATATTTGAATACAGGTCCTGATTATATTATTTCACTGTAGCTTTTAGAGAAGGTTACTCAGATAGGAGTAAACAGCGCAATGAATGAATAAATAAGCATTTTTATGTAAGTGTCATATATCTACTGTAGCCTGCGTGGGTTTTCTCTGACTGCTCAGGCTTTTCACATAGACATGCCGCAGGTTAACTGGCGACTTTGAATTGGCTGTAGTTGCAAGCATGAACATGCATGCTGTCTGTTTTTTTTGTGTTAGAAATGTGATGTACAGGCCCTGTGTCTCTGTCAGTGTCAGCTAGAATAGGCCAGAGGATAAAGCGGTGTATAGAAAATGGATGGATAGATGGATGGTTTATTTAGTAAAATTTTCATCTGAATGAGTTAAACTAAAGTGAAATAAATGGTGGTGTGTACTGTTATTTAACTGTGTGCTAATGCTTTATTGAAGGTGTATGATTGCAATAATTTAGACCAAATCTACAAAATAAGACAGCTTTATTGCAGAACTTATATATCAATCAAATTATTAAATATGTTTGACTGTAACTATTAGGTCGTTGTGTAAAGTGTTGCTCTGCAAAACATAGAGTGAAAATGTCTGTAAATGTATCGTTTTTGCACTTTATGTGTATTTAGATAATTTATTGCATTTACGGTTTTTGTTTGCCAGCCATTACTGAACGAATAATGAATTGAATTTGAACATTTTTTTCCAGTTTTTTCAGTGTATGTGGGCTCACAAGACACCACAGAAGACGCAGAAAATAAAAAGAAAAGAAGCTAATATATGTTCCCTTGCACACTGTGTAAGATATGATGTGAACAAATGAAAACATACAGCGCTCTGTTGCCCACACGGAGGCATAATTACATACATAATTAAAATAATCTACTGTGCCTGTGCTTTTTGTAATGAAGCAACATGTCGTCCAGTGTATCAGAGTGGCTCCCTGATGTGTTTTTAATAGTTTGTGGGCAACAGAGGAGCTCTGCGGAACAGAAGAATAAAATATACCAGGCTTTAGCTACAAAAGCACCACTTGTTAATGAGCAGCTAATTGCTGGTTTTGGTCTTTTCAAAGGATTTGAATAAATGGATCATTTATATGATTTATTTGAACAAGATATGCAGTGAAAAGTAATGAAGCAAGACTAGGGTGGGAACATCATTAGCACATTTTCATTTCTGAAAATGACGAGCAATTTTCTGTAAACATGACCATTGGGCCATTAAGTCCCTGCTGCTGTAGGTGTTTTACCTGCACATAATGTTGCGCAGTTTCTCCAGGTTGGCAGGAGTGAAGTACCAGTAGTTCCGGTCACAGCGTTGGACATCCTTTTCAATGCGGTGCAGATTCAGTGTGTACAAGTCCAATAGCTCTTGCTGTATCAAAGAAAATTATGATAATGAATAAAACAGTTTGGAGCCTGAATGAATTTAATCGCTAAAAAAAATGTGTGCTTACAGTGAAAGGACTCCCAGACGATTCTTGGGAGGTCACTTCATTCTTTGCGTTTTCAGCCAGAGAGTCGAAGGCAGGGTAAATGCTCTCCATCTCCGGCTCTGACAAGATGGACTCAGTGCCCTCTGGGCTCAGCTTTCCCTGCTCCTCCTCCTGCCTGAGCTCCACGCGAGGGGCCGAGTCCTCAGAGGAAGACGACGTTTCACAGTGTCCCTTCCTGCTGCTCCAAGGCACCATGGAAACTTTGGCTTTAGGGATCTCCTCCATCTCTATGGCTGAGGGAGACTCATCAGACTCAGTCATGACCTGAGGCTCGTCTTTCTGTGATGCACAGCAGACTTCTCTTCCTCTTGAACCGGTGTCAGATGAGAGAGCGAGTTTCTTTTCCATTTCAGGAGCTCCAGGACCTTTGAATATTTCACCTTTGTCCATTTTCTTCATCTCTTCCATATTTGCATCTTTGAGCTTTGGCACTTCCTCAATGCTCACTTCTACTTCATGATGTTGTGCAGTGAGTTCTGCTTTTAATTGTGTTACAGCTGTTGGTTCTGCCATAGCACCCACATCAGACACTTCTTTTCCTGTTTCCACTGACTCTGTTGTAATAGCTTCTAACTTCTGAGTATTTTCTTGAGTTTCAGGCAGCAAACTTGTCTCTTTTTTGTCTGTGTTATCATCAGTCTTACTAATGTCTGCATCAGGTGCTTTCCCCTCCTCTTTGTCCTTCACTTCGTCTTTCTCCTGGTTGTCCATTTGCTCTGTTGCTCCTCCTGCAGGTTTAACAGAGCTCTGTGACACCTGAGGAACAGCTGCAGGTCTGGGAGTGGTATCGGTTGCAGCGCTGTCCTCGGTGCTGAAGGATCCGTCCGACAGACCAGATGTGACAGAGAAGTTGCGGGAGGAAGGATGTCCCGAGTCTGGAGAGCTCGTCCCGTTCTGCAGAGCTCCATTGGGCATCTTCGGCACCTGTTTGGCCTCTTCGCTCTTGGGCTCCGTTTCAATCTGGTCCACCTCCTCTACGGACTCAAACACCTGAAAGAACAAGCCAAAGGGAAGCAGACTACTCCAGGGGAAGGGATGGGAGGATGTGAAGAACTAGCAGGAGAGAGAGGAGCAGTGGTTCAAAATGTCGAGATCAAACGCATCACTTTAGTCAAACATTGAGAAATATGGCAGAAAAGATGAGGATATTAGCATTTTGAAAACTAACAGAAATACAGTTTAGTAGGTTTGGAAGACCATTTTATTCTATTAAGGCTTTAATATGTTGAGTTTTTGATACCTGTGTGCTGCTGCTGGAGTCACTCTGCAGGCGAGCCAGACTCTGCCTGTCTGAGCTCTGGGAGGACTGGGACTGCAGAATGAAGATATTCGAGATAAAAATATATATAAATATTAATACATGACAACTTTTTCTTCATACATCATATTATATGTTTCCTCGTGTGCAGCGCTCATATTAAAAAGCGTACTCCAGCGAGGGGTCAAAATGAAAGCACAAGGCAATAATGGTACGATTCTAATACAGGTCAAGCTTTAAAGAAAAGAGTAACTTTGTGAAAATAGCTTTCAATAACCTTTGCCAAGAGCTGTGTGTATGACATTTACTGTGTGTATTCCTGCTCCCGAAGAAGAACATTTCACGTGTTGCAACCTTTCTACCGCCATCAGCCCATAAAAAAGTCAAGCCTCATGTTCTCTTCATGGACAGATTACCAGTAAAGACACATCCACATTTCTTTTCACTGATTTCTCTTCAGTATCCGGCTACACTGTGAGTTAAATGTGGATATTTTCTGTGTAAATCTGCTTGTGTATGCATTCCTGCTGTACCTCATTGCTCACAGTGGAGTCGTGATGGGTCATCTTTTGACTGGAACTGTCCATGCTGGCCCCAGACGAGCACTTTGCTAATGCGGCAGCATGCTGCTCCTTCTCTCGCTGCCGGACAATTTCCTCGCAGCCGAGCCACTCACGCATCGTCTGCTGGTAGCCAACTCTCACCTGCTCGTCCACCTGGTGTAAAAGTGAGGGATCAAAGGTGATTGTTTAGGTGGAGAATGCTTCTGAAGCAAAGTCACAATCATGGAAACAACAAACCTCCTTCCTCTCGGCCTCTGACATTCCAAACTGGTAATGACCCAGCAGGAAAGGCCAAACTTCTTTACGCAGTGACGGGTCCACACCACCGAAGTAGACCAGACGCAGCAGCTCCTGCTCCTTGTAGGCCTGAAGATGCAAAACATGCCTTTGGTCAACTCAGTGCTTGTCTTTTGGTCAATCTTGATGTTTGATTCATTTTAACCCTCTGAGAAACCATTTGGCAGGCTCAGAGTCATGTTATTTTCAAAAAAATTGCCATATCACAACATTTTTTAAAGCCATAAATTAAAAAAAGAAAAAACAAAAAGAATCATCAGATTTTCAACTTCCTGAAAAACTGTCAAGTGAGTTACTAACCGAACCGTTTTAGTGTGTTTATGTCGTGTGTTTGCACTCGTATTCATTTGTTAAATAATTTTTTTCATTAATTGTTATATAATAAAGCACTTTGTAATTTGGATTTCAAAAATTGTTATACAAATGAAATTATTCTTATTATTACTTTATTCTACATGTCTCTTTAAAAAAACTGCCAAAAAAAGGTTTGCTTGAACCAGATTCTGAAAAAACTAAAAATTCTGAATACATGTAGCCAAGATTCGCACAGCTATGACCACCAGTTATATGAGCAAAAAGTGCCAAGAAACTGCTTGGGGTTTAGAGGGTATGTCTATGTTTAAAACATTAATTAGTGCTTCACAAATTATGTATAAAAAACAATCTATATTTTATTAGGAATATCTGGCAATAAATAGGTTTTCATTCTTAATTCCAACTATCCTTGACTGCAGGTAAATGTGCCCAGATAAACTGTAGACGTGGACTCTGGGATTGACAGGTCCATTAGTCATGCTTCATGTGCACTGTTGTGAGACTAATGGTGTGAAGCACATGATCAGCGGAGGATGAATATGGATGAGACAGAAGACTGACAGAGTGAAAGAGAGACGCTGGGAGTGGACAACACACCGTCAGTGGTCAGTAGTGTTGCGGTGAAGTGACACCAGCGATACATACTGTTTGGTCCTGCAGGAACTTCTGCCACACGTCTGTGCTGAGCCCTTCATAGGCGTCACAGGGGGCGTCGGGCGCCACGATGGTGTGATTGACGAGAGCAGAGAGGTGTGTTCGCACAGTGGACAGGTGACGGCAGTATGCCAACCCTGGTTCACAACACACTGAATTATTTAATACCTCTGCAGAAGCAAGCGGTCATTAAAATGTGGACATTATGCTGTGGCTACTCCAACAGTTTCATAGTGGAGGTGAATATTTATGGCGCGTCACTGTAAACAGGAATGACTCACAGCCATAAAATGCCCTGGAGATGATCTGATACTTCATGTTGTCACATAGCAGCTTCAAAGGAGCCCTGTGGGAAGATACAACACAGATTATTTGATATAGAAGAAACACAAGTCTTCTGGTGTCTTTTCTTTAAACACTGCCAACAGATTGTCATTGTCATTAAACTGATCTAGTGCATGAGAAGCGTTTGAGAAGAACTTATGTTATCTTTAATTTATAATAAACTGTCTGTACAGTTTTAGAACGTTCTCCTTGAACTGAGAAGTTCCCAGTCAGACAATTCAACTCCAACGGCCTCTTTGTAACAGCCATAGTGTCCAGAGACCAACTAAACCTTTGGCAACACGGCTTTTAGCATTTATGCTCCGAACCGCTGGAACTTTCTGTCTGACGACCTGAAAGCAGCGGGAAGTGTAGAAATCTTTGAAGGAAAATATAAAACAATCTCTGAAAGTATGCTATACAGTCATGACTTATTTTGTTGTATTCATGTATTTAATTGTTTTGATATTGTAATGTTTCAATTTATTTAAATTTATTTCTGTCTTTTTAAGAATTTTTAAGAAGTTTTTTTATTATTTTATTGCACAGCCAGGATTTGCGTTTTAATGTAATTTTATCTGTTTATTTAAATTATTATTTCATGTTTTGCCTTTTTAACCTTTTTAGCTATTCCTTTTTAACTTACCTTTTTTTTTAAAAAAAAAACTCTATTTCTCTTCTTTTGTCTTTTTATTAACTCATCAGCCATCTGGTGAGCACAGGTATGACAGATGCTGTGCAAATGAAGTTGGACTGATTGATTGACTATTTGTAGTCGGATTTCCAACTTGGAAAGTCACAGAAAGTCAAAGAACATCACCAACATTGACCTAATAATCCAAGCTGGCTGCTCAGCTAATAACAGTAAAAGCTGCAGTAATATACAGTTTATGAGCACTTCTGTCTTTTTTGTGTTACCAAATCATACAGTCATACAGACAGCACTGTTTGACTTCTACGTGAGGACATGCTGCTGCAGTGCTTGTATGCACAAAATACAGCACAGTGTGGTGTTATCAACTGGTACTGCAATTGCATATTAATTGCAAACCTAAACACAACGTTTTCCTCCGAGATGAGCATCTGAGTTCTCTGTCTTGTTGTTGTGCAACACTTAGACTCGACAATAAAACAGCTCTGAATAGAAACTGAAAGGAGAATGTCGTGATGCTTTGTAACACCTGAACCTGCCAATTGTGTTCGGCAACAAGCCCAGTGTTGTCAAACTGTGTGCATACATAGTAGAAGTGTACTATGTGGGTAAAAACCTTATTGTGGGGCAAAGTCAGCAAACTTTTGCTCAAATTGCAGTTGTGGCTCTCTCCCCACACATTTCAACTGGAGCCTGATACTATTAATCTGAATTAACTGGCCAGGGTGTTACCTAGATGGGTGCTGAGTTCTGACTTCTGATTTAAACGGAATGCTGCATTTAGTGTTGCCGTTGACCTTTAATTAAATGATAAACTATTGTTCTGCCATACAGAGCAAATAGGCTAAGCAGCTTGCCTTTTTCTACAGCCGTCAACCATTTTATCTGCTTTGCTTATCACCTGCTTCTCCCAACACCTTCTCATTCCAGCAAGGTAAATGTCACATAATTATCTTCTGTGTAGTTGCCAGGTTCATGTATCTTTGTTCCATCCTCGGTTTCCTCTGTATTGTTGAGGATGTCAGGTGAGTTAGTGTGTTTCTGTGCGTTTCCTTGTCACGATCTGACACCACTCAGTCTAGCTCGGAGCGCGTTTATCTCTCACCTCTCATGGTTGCATCCCTTGGGTGTCGCCCCGTCAGAGAAGCTCCCCTGAGAGCAGGAGGAACACGACGACTTCCTGAGAGTGGGATGCCACATCGTAGCTCCCTGATCCATCAGATCCAGAGGAGTCACTGCACAAAAACACACGCCGACATAATCACTTTAGATCCACACACTGCACACACTACCAAGAACAATCATGTCAGCATTTAGATTCAGCTGTAAACATTTTTGCATAAGCAGAATTACACTGATCAGTTGTGATCTGCTTGAAGCACTTCAAATTACAGTTTATTTGTGCTTTATTCCTGTTAGAGCAAAAACAAAGCACATAAACAAAGGCAATAATGCAATCGGGAAATTGAGGGGCAGTTTGAAAGCATGAAGCCAGCATACTTAGTCACATTATTATAGAGGAAAAGATCAATTGAGCAAGAGTTCAGGAGCCATATTTGATCAATCCACCCATTGCCAGTTAAAAGGTTACTGTGTTGTGATGCAGTAAAAAACAGTGTGACACAATGTGGCTTTAATAACGCGGCACATCAATAAACGTTGCTGGAGGCACAGGACAGCCCAGGAGGATATTAGATGCAAGGAATTAAAGCAAGGCAAGCTGACAGATGGACAGATGAGTCGAGGTGTGACAGTGTTACAGCTGCTTTCTGTGAATGAGGGGGATTCTTCAGGACAGCTGCAGGACCCCCTGGGCACAACCAGAGTCCCTGTATTGGAGGGAGACTGTCGACTCCGGTGAAGGGAGAGGGAGGAAGTCAGGTGGGAAGGATGGGTTACAGTCACTGTAACAAACAACGAGCAATGTTTTCATCAAAATGCAACGATCTGGAGAGGCCTGTGGCCGCTGTTCATCCTCCTTCTCTGGAGGAGAAACTCACCAAACTCCGAATGGCTGTTTGGAAAGAGGATGCGGAAGACATAGTCTGTGGCCTCGTCCTCCTCCTTATCTGAAACCGAGTCTGAGGATCCAGATCCCTGAGGAACTCTCTTTCGCAGCTTGGGAAACACTTTTCCCTGCAACGAAAAAGAAATGTTCTTAAAGTGATGCCAGCGACAAAAATGCTCAACCGTTCAGCTTAGTTAAGCCATCCTTTGAATTAAAGTTGATGAGTGTCTGTATGATTAAGCCTATTAATAGTAGCTGAACATGCGTGGGTGGTTTTCATT
Organism: Amphiprion ocellaris; assembly: GCF_022539595.1. Lineage (NCBI taxonomy): Eukaryota > Metazoa > Chordata > Actinopteri > Pomacentridae > Amphiprion > Amphiprion ocellaris. The sequence goes on along the minus strand of NC_072771.1, from coordinate 24,672,515 downwards.
ATCCAGTTTAGCTGCAGATAAAAAAGCTGTTCAGGGTTTAACAAAAGCATCCATTCAACAAAGGAGACACTTTTTGTGTGGTGGTGCGGAGACAGCAACTCATCAGTGTCGCTTCAGACAATACTGCAGTGAGGCAGGGCATCCACTTCCAAACCTAAATCTCTTTTTTATTGATTTATTGATCAGATAATGCAGATTTAGCCAATTAGGGCTGTTTTCTGGAAGAAGGGTAAATGTATGTGTTGTGTTGTGTTGTGTTGTGGACCTCCTGTGCTGACCTTTCCCCTCTGGGACCAGAGTGGAGGGTCCAGCTGGCCGTGAGGAAGCAGGCCGTTCTCCAGGCAGGAGAGGAACTGGAGCAAATGGCCTCCTCTGGGGAAGCGAAGCGGAGGTCTTTGGATCCCATCCTGACTGACCAGCACCACCGTCCCCCCACTGTCCACTGCAGGAGACGTACAAGAGATGATTCCTTTAATAACTTGTTCAAATTTTCCCCTTTTGTTGCTTTTCAACATTTAATCATGGTCAATATAATTTGGCTTTTTTGACCAATAATTACAAAAAAGACTCTTGAAAGTCAAAGTGAAAAGTGACTTTTACAAAGTAATGTCAATTAATCAAAATTCTAAAATGTAAATTTAGTTTATCCTGAAATCCCTAAATTTAGTTAAATTTCAGGATTTAGTAGGTGCGGCTTTGGTCACCATTATTGCACAGAACCTGTCTGAGAAGGTCTAAATCAGCCTCGCACATCTGGACATTGCAATTTTACCCCATTCTTCTTTGCAGCTGCAATATGCACAGTCTCTCCTATCTCTGCTGCTGAAGCTTGTTACTCCTTCAAGGAAGTCATATGTGTCTTGGTGGCCTCCCTCACTAGTCTCTGTCTTGCACCGTCATTCTGTTTTTTTAGGACAGCTTGCTCTATGCAGATTAACATATGACATATTTCTTTCATTTCCTAATGATATTTTTAACTGTACTCCAAGAGATACTCAGTGATTTAGAAATTTTCTTGTATCCATCCCTTGACTTATGCGTTTTAATACTCTTTTATTAAAAAGCATAAGTCAAGTTTAGTTGCACGGAGTGTTCTTTAGTCTTCATGTTTAAGAGTCGTGATTCCTCAGTGACTAGACCTGGATGCAGGTGTCTTTATGCTACACTCACTTGAGACACATTCACTGCACTCTGATGATCTCCATTTCAGTCACTGTGACTTCTGGCATCAAGTGGCTGCACCTGTGTTGAATTAGGTGAGTCACTTTAAAGGGGTTGAACACTTCTACAGTCAATTATTTTACATCTAAATGTTCAATTACTTGACATCACTTTGTAGAAAAACCTTTCTGTGGGTTTTTGTTCTGCCACAACCAGAAGACCTGAGGGTTCCAAAATAAGATAAAAACAAATCTGATAAACAAGTAGGACCAAGACCATTAAGAGCTTTATAAACCAATTAAAGGATCCTAAAATCTATTCTGCAGCAGACAGGTGGCCAGTACAGAGACTTTAAATTTGGTTTTAATGTGCTTTCCTTCTAGTCTTGGTCAACACGCAGGCTGCTGAGGTTTTACAAAGCTAAGGTATGTTTTTCATGGGGAGAACAGAAAGCAGAGCATTTCAATAATCAATCCTGCAGGGAATAAAAGCATTTAGTTGAGTCCTTGTTTTGCCTTGAAAGAGAGTCAATCTCAGTTTAGCAGTGTTCTGAGATGATAAAATGCATTTTAGATATCTTTCTGATGTGAGGCTCAAAACTGAAATTTGGATCAAAGATGATTCCCTGATTTTTTACTTGTTGACATGATTTAAACAGCAGCGTTCATTTCAGCACTCTATTGGCTGTAAAACATCAGAAGACACGAGGCCATTCATGGCATTTTAAAATCTGGGCACATAATAAAATAAACACGACGCTAATAACCTGCAAACACTTTGGTATAAAGTAAAGGTTTGTATGCACCCACCTTGTTGATGACAGTGCAAATAAACTATCTCCTCTAGACGGATTGTCATTGCATAGTCCCAGTATACACTGAAAAACATTAAATAAAGGACACAGTCATTAATAGCACGATAAAAACGGTGGATTCCAAGCAAACAGTGAAAACACAAATCCACAGGCATTATTTACATATTACCTGAATCACAATCTCAAGGGCCATTAATCTTATATTTAACAAAAAAAACATTGTTGAGAGTGCACACAAAGACAAGCAGGCGCACAACCTAATGCGGTAATCAATCTTTTTGATGAGAGAAACCATGCACAGGCACAGGAGCATAATATGGTTTGCTAGTTTGAGAGATGTCTGACAGTGTCTCAGTCAATAAACCATCTGTTGGCTGCTGGTGTGCTGAAAAAAAAAGGCCTCATCAGATTCACAGCGTTTATTCAGCACACTGAGCCCCCGAGTCTCACACACACACAAACACACTGCATTATTCAGGAGCTCCCGAGTGTTACACAAACAGCGCTGAGAAGAAGCAAAGACAAAACGCAGCGCTGAGATGGCTTTGTGGAGGAACATTATATGGTAGCTATTCTTGGTAAGAGTGGGATTACTCATTATCAAATGCAGCCTCTAGTAGACACAATCACTGTAATCAAAATGCATTTGCAGACGGGTAACTTTGCACCTGCGCTCATAGTCCAAGTCTCCAACAGAGCCGTTCATGAGCTGATTGGGCGTCCACTTCAACGTCATGATGCCTGCGGTCTGGTGCAGAGAGAGGTAACCTGGGATAGCCTCCATGTCGTCTCTCTGGAACAACCACAAGTACAGATGTTTTCAATGAAAGCAAGGAACATGTTTGTATGTATAAAACCTGAGGGAAACTGTACTGACGCTGGAGAAGAAAATTCCACATACGGCTGTTAGCTACGTAACTGCACTGATAACATACATGTTGTGTTGCTATTTTAGAGCAGACAGGTCAAATTCCAGGACATCTAAACCTGATTGTATATAGTCTTTTAAGCATATAGCACAATTAGTGGGAGCAGGGATGAAAGACTATCGGTCTGGCCAATTATTGTGGCCGATATTTGACGGTTTTCCAATTATTGGTATCTGTATTTTTATTAACCAATTTCTGATTAATTAAAAGTGGTATATCAGGTCTCTCTCTGTTTGTAGTCACTCTGTGGTCTCAGAAATGTCTCTCAAGCAAAGACTGCAACATCTGAACAAGAAACAGAAGCCGTTTCCGCAAACCAGGAAATTAGCTACTCTCACACTGGCTCAGGTTATGCTAATGGCTAACGGCAAAGTTAGAAGGCAGCCATAGATGAACCTGAAACGGAGTGTGGAAAACAATAATTAATAGTGATTTAAGATACAGACCTTAATGGACAATAAAAGTGATAGAAGAGTGAAATATTAAGAAAATAGAGAAAAACAGCAGACGTAACTGCAGGAGACAAACTGATCAATCTCAGTCGATCCCACATAAACAGAGAAGAGTGTCCTAATTTAACTCCTTTTTCTATTGTGAATATTCAGTTTTAGACACGCTTATTAACAAAGACGTGTGGTTATGGTTTTCTGCCATCACATGCTGTTTACCAATAATCGGCATCAGTATCGGCCCTTAAAACCCCATACTGGTCGATCCCTAGACAGGAGTGTATGATAACCGCTTGGAGATCTAGGATGACGGCATGATATGTAGACTTCCAGTTAGTTTGGGGCTTTAAATTGCAATTGCATTTAATAATATTATTCCTCAGGACTGTCATATCTATACATTGATACATGCTGGTGAGAAAGCGGATAGTTACCGGCTGTACAAGCACATTGTTTTTGCCAAACAGTAGCGTGGCCCTGCTGTTTTGATGCAGCGACTCCACATATTCCCGAGCTGATGGTGAGGGGGAAGGGCGTTCATCCATGCTGCTGCTGGAGTGACGCTTCTGGATCTGCACAGCACAGACACGAAATGTATCAAATCGGATAGCACAACTGATGACTAACATTCACTCATTCATGTGCACCAGTGCAGCTTCTCTGGTTCGTAATGCCACAGACCAGCCCGTGTCTGCATGGAACGCACACATACAAGTGCAGAACGAGTGTTGTGGCGTGTGAGATTGGGCCGAGTTGACCTGGTTCAATGACAACATGACGACTGAACAAGTGTGAAGGTCTCCGATATGCTCTGTTCTTCCTGGGACACACTGTGCTTCACTCACGGCAGTAATTTGAGCAGGTCGACCAGACAGAAAGCAAGAAATTCTGAAGAGAATGAAACTAAAATATCAGAATACTACATAGACACAGGATACAATAAAAGGAGCCTGACACAAATTCCACACACTCAGTTTCTGCATGATCACATGTCTTACATACTTACACATAATGCGGGCCGCTTAGTGGGAGAATCCTGCCTGCAATGGCCACTATGGATGCGATGTCTTTGCACCAACTCGTCAGCAGACGGATCTGTCCAGAAGTGGTCGGCTGTCTTCATCTTTGTATACTCCAAAGCACAAGGTCCAACTGTCATGAATGAAGCAGCACAATTAGATAATACAGAAACAAGATTTATGGTTTTATTAACCAGCAATCAGCCTCAGATTAGCTTAGACATTAAACATCACATTAAAAAACAGAGGGAAAGAGGGAGTATGTTTAGTACTAAAAGGTAGATTATTTTGTGTGCAATAACAGGCCTCAGAGGACCTATCTTTTTATTCACTGTAAAAGTACAAATAATTTTTAAAGGGCTATAGTCCCCAAAGTGTTTGCCTTCATTTCTTGAAAACTGTGACAGACTGCAGACTGGAGAGAGCAGTAAATTTTTAAATTTCCTGTCTGGGACCTTAACAATTGTCTAGGACAGAAAAAGGGGAAAAAAAGCACAAAAATGCTTTCCTCTTTTTTCAGCTCTCAGTGGCTTAGATTTTACTTGCCACTCGCATGGTCAGTTCTTTACAGTACAATTAATCTAAAATTATACCAAGCCAGTCTAATCTAAAAAATAAAGGTGCTTTCTGAGAAAGGCAGCACTGATTCTGACTTGACTCCAGTGAAAACAGCTGTCATTGGCACTGTCAAGGAACTTACTATAAGTATACATTGGGAGAAGAATAAAAAAATATTGGACAACCGTTTGAAATGATATTTTAATGGAACACATGATATTCTTGATTGAGAAAAAAAATGTCTTGTAGGGTACCATAATGTTCTTGTTTGCTCAACATGTTTCCAGACAATAAACCCAAATTTTAAAAGATGATAACTGACTACAATAAATTTAAAAAAAAATCTTGTAATGCCACATATTATTACCTAACAAAGAAGCAAGGATAGGTCCGTCTACAGGGTCCATTAGAACGGCCTCTTTCTCGTAGTATTTACTGGAAGACAAGTGTGAGAGGGGAGTTTTGAGGGTAGACAGAAATCTTGTAACACAGTTGAGCATAGTGCTATTCGCCCTCGACATACCTGCTGTTCTCCACCAGGTAGAGAACTATCTTGTCCAGCATCTTCTCAAACAGAGCCGTCCTGATCCACAGGTTCTTCACCCCCTGTGGGTTGAGGCTGGGCAGTCGGGGCATCTTGCGAAGGCTGTCTTGACTTTGCAAGCTTTGACTTCGTCTGGGGAAGAGTTTTCATGACATGTTTTTAAAATTCCGTCAAGAGAAACTGCATTTGCGTCACACTATTAGCATTAGTGATTCATGATTCAAAAAAGCTTATCGGCATGAATTATTTAGAAGCTTTATATAATTAAAAAAAACAGCGCTTCAGACAGACAGTCATTTTATTTTCAGTGCTTTTGCTGTGACAATCAAACAGGCTTTGATGAAAGCTTTGAAGTGTGCTGTGATGTGCGAGAACGAGCCGTGATGCATGCGTCTCTCACTTTGTCTCGATGATCTGCTCGAGCTCCTGGGCCTTCCTGCACAGCTCCTCAGCCGGGGCGAAGCTTTTCCCCACCTTCATAAAGAGCGCTGCTATCTTGTTGCTACGCAGAAATCCTGCCGCTCGCCGTTTTAGCCCGTGCAGAACACATGCCTCTACTGCAGCTGTATGGACACACACACAAAAATGATCATTATTAGGTAGCACTTTACAAATACTGTACACCAGAACAACACGACAATAAAGAACATAAGAATCCAAAAAGTTATAAAATCATTAATACCCAAAGCAAAACCAGAACACAAAAGTTACATTTCAGAGCAGAAAAGGGCCTTTTGTGGCACCAAATGTGTATTTTTTTTTCTATACTGTGAGCAAAATATATCTCTTCTTGTTATAAAACACTGGTGTAATTATAACTTGATTAGTTCACAGGAAAAGTTGTTGCACACATTTTAGCAACAGTTGTCTATTTACACATACAGAGAAAGAGCATCTTTAGTATTCATCTCTGGAGTTACATGTATTGTCTTATCTTTGTTTTGGTTTCTATCAACTTCTGTGAAAATGATCTATATTTTGAGAAAATGAATCATCTATGGAATCAAAACAACAAGTAGGAAGATCCCAAACCAGTCTGTAGAGCTTTTTAAGTTACAGGATGATTTGATCTGCTGTTAATATGAAAGTAGAAATTGGTGAAACTTTCATTTGTAACACTTAGATGAACATTTTATGTCAAATATACAATTTTGTGAATAATGTGAAACAACGTGGCACCTAATATTGCCCAAAAATGTGTTTTGTGACGGAAGATATTTTCTAGCGGATGGGATGTAGTATACCAAATTCAAGTGCATTTCAATACCATATTACATTTTGCTAGGTGCATCTCTAAACAATTATTTTATGCTCACATTCAGTGCATTTGTCAATGAAATCAAACATGTGACATGTCATGTTAAAAAAAATCAAGCCACTGTATTACATTTTTGGGGAAAAAAAGTTTTATTTTTGTTTTCTAGCATGAAGACTGCATATTTCCTAAACAATTTCTCCAATTTCTATCCATTTTTAATTACTTCATGCCTAAACATTGTCTAGTCCAGTTTATCCAGTAAGTTAATGACATGTTGACACACTTGCAGTCGCTTGACTGCGGTGAAGAACGGACTCCCACCCAGCTTCCCTCTCAGGCCTACGTGGCAGCGCAGCCGAGAGCTGTGTTGACATTTGAGTTCTCTTTCAGGACTAATCCTGTAGCTCTGCTCACATGGGGTCAGGGGGAAGGCTGGGGTTGCCATGACAACCGCTGTTGATGGAGCAATCGAGCTCTGGGAGAAATGAGCGGAGGGAGGGGCAGCGACGACTCATCAGCATCATGATTTCTATCTCCCCACCGTCCTCACTCCTTCAAGCTCAGCTCCCGTCTTTCCTTCTCTCCGTCGCTCTTCACTGAGTTTCTCAGTCGCTGATGTTCCTACAGTCATGGCCCCCGAGGTTTCACTTCAACACAAGCCGATGAAAGTGTCTTCAGAGCCACCACCCTCCAGGACGTCTTCAACATCGTTTCTGCACATCTCCTTTCTTCCTTCTCTTTTCATGTATTTTTCTGACCTTATCTCTCTGATCATTATAAGGGCAAGAAGCTAAATGTCAGAACAAAGGACTACATTAAAAGGTCTCCAAATATGGTTGATGCTCCTTAGCCTTTCATCATTTCAGCTAACTAGTCCCTGATGTCAAAAGTGCAAAGAAACGCTCCCAAACCTTTACAGTTTATGAAAGCTGCAGCTGATCTACCAAGCTACAGAGAACATTCCCAGTCTGCCACAGTACCTACATGGAGACAAAGTGTTCTGAAATGACCAACAGCATCTGTGGTAGTGCGACACACGCGACTGTTTCCACTTGGGAAACTTCTATAGCACCATGCAGCACATATAAATGCGTACACAAAGTAATCAGTGTGAGACACATATTTTCTATCTCAACTAATTTTGTAAATTCTAATGTTTTGTCTGAGCCGTTTTCCAACGACAGCAATCACAAACAGCATAATGAAGCATCAAGCCCATAGGATCAGTCCTTTGTACAGTCCCTCCTGGTGAAAACAGCTAACACAGTAAAATGCCTCTAATCATCCTGTATCTGTGGCAACTGAATGCATTAAGAGACTCTTGTTAGTGACATGCAGCTGACCAACACTTGGCTAAGGATCCACAGCCACCAACACAACGCTTTAGGATGAACAGTGCTGAGATAATTAATCAAAAAGTCCATATGTTGAGCCACTGATGGGATTATTGATCATATTATTATTTATCTACTAAGTTAACAGTTACTGAGTTACTGCTTTCATCATCATCTAAACCCAACATAGGAGGAGCTGTAACATACTCAGCATCTAAAAAACATTTACTACATTTGCACTTGCTGAAATGTTTACAGTTTTGGATGCTTTCTTTAGAAGTCTCCAATTCTAATAAGGTGTACGATCAATGTGGTTGAGGTGAACTGAAATCAGAACATTCAAGGTTACTACTGAGGGAAAAAGTGAGCCGCATTTTCCAGAGTCTGCAATCTGATGCATTCTGGCATCTTCCATGGCATTTCAGTGGTGCTGTGACTCTCCACAACTAAACAAGGTTGAATCGGGGCATCGGACTCTCTCCTCTGAGGGTATGGAAATGTGGTGAGAAGTACAACTGGAAACTCAAGATTATTTCTACTGTCGATCAACCTGCTATTTTCTCAATTCATTGATTAGCTGTTTCATCAAGCAGTTGTCAGAAAATTGAGAAAAATGTCTATTAGTGTTTCACAAAGCTGAAGATAATGTCATTAAATGTCTTGTTTTGTCCACAACCCAAATATATTCAGTTTACTGCCATAGAAGAGTAAAGAAAGCAGAAAACAGTTACATTTAAGAAGCTGGAATCAGAGAATTTCAACTTTTTTCATGAAAAAATACTCAATTGAATTACACATTATCAAAGTTGGTAATTAATAACAGTTGACAACTAATTGATTTATCGTTGCAGCTCAAATGATGAGTAAATTGTAGAGATTTGGGTTTGGTCCTTACTTTTCAAGTGAAAGAGACATTTATGTCACGTTGTGGATATTTCATTACTATGAAGTGTAATCAAACATGATTATTACAAAACATACTTTTATTTCATCACTTCACCTTCTGTGTCATCAGTATAGTTTTTCTGAAGCACAATATCACAGCAACAAAAGCACAGGTGAGCCCTCTGTAGGCATGTTGCATTGTGCATGCTGGATGACTGACATGGGTTAATTAGACTCTTAATAGATTTCACCGCCTATTAAAGGTATTAATTACACCAGCGCTTTTTCTGCAATGACATGTCATAATGTCTACTGTAAAAAAATCCCCACAATATCAATATGCATGTGTGAGTGTCTGCACGCATGTTGTCATGTCAGGTTTGTTTTAATAAATCCCACATTTTCTGAAGAAAGTAGCATTTCAAACCCTGTGCATAACTTATTAAAATTGCAGTGACAAGTTTTCAAAACGCTTGCTTGCAAATTGCAAATCAACATGTTGTTTGTCACTAGCAGGCAAAAGTGGAAGTGATTTCTGTAGCTTCAGGATACATTTCTGATGGCGAAGAAACAAGTGAAGTGATTGAAATCTGTCAAATCAATCAGAGATAAGCCAGTTAAGACCGAGACATGAATGACTGATACACTACAAGAATAAAAGACTTTATAAAGGGGAAACTTTAAATAAATAACAAAGTATAACAGAGCATCTAATCTATCAATACAACTAGTCATTTTTAGTATTGTTGTCCTACTTGTCATTGCCTCCTAACTCAAGTCTCAAGTCTCAGCCAACATCCCCTCCACAGCCTCTACGTTTCAGAATCTGCCTGGGCGGCTCAGTGGCCATGATGGTAGAAGTTAATTGCTCCCCGGTGAGCTGGCTGAGCTCGTCTCCCATCCTCCACTCACTCTCATCTCTGAACAGACCACAGCTGAAGGAGAACATGTAGTAACAAGAGCCACTATAGAAGAATCACAGGAGGAGTCAGAGGGAGGAGGAGGCTGATGCAGAGACATGAGAGGGTCATTCTGAGCGGCTACATGTCCACTGGGACGTATCATAATAATAGAGGAAAGGCTATTAGAAGATCCAGGAGATAACGCTGCGGGCCAAGGAATCTGTTGAAACTGCAACATGAAAGCACTAAAAGAAAACACATAAAGCGAATCCAATTTCGGCAAAATTGACACTAAAAGACTTTCAGTCACAATGTAAGAAAAATCTGAGCTCTGAGACAAATCATTTTCATAGCCCTCCAAGAGAAAAATAAAATGAGAAAAAGAGATTTTGGGTAAGCTGATTATTGGGAGGGATGTTCAACAGCATTTACTTATGCTGGTTTAAAAGGTTTTCAAGCTGTATCCAAATACTTACACATCATAAGTTACTGGTCTATCAAAAAAAACAAGAACTGATAATCAGGGGGGGAAAAGCAGGAAATTGGGACATGCTTTGGCCTTCATCACATCATTTATCCATCCATTATCTATACACCGCTTAATCCTCACTAGGGTTGTGGGGGGGGCTGGAGTCTATCCCAGCTGACTCAGGTGAAGGCAGGGGACACCCTGGACAGGTCGCCAGTCTGTCGCAGGGCTACATATAGAGACAAACAAGCACTCTCACATTCACACCTACGGGCAATTTAGAATGATCAATTAACCTCAGCATATTTTTGGACTGTGGGAGGAAGCCGGAGTACCCGGAGAAAACCCACACATGCACAGGGAGAACATGCAAACTCCATGCAGAAAGATCCCGGGAAAGCCGGGACGCGAACCAGGGATCTTCTTGCTGCAAGGTGAAAGTGCTAACCACTACGCCACTGTGCAGCCCCTCACATCATTTAATTATTTTTAATAATTTATTGCACTCAATAATAACTTCTGTGAAGTAATGATGTGTGCGTTAAAGTGATTGATGAATTAAGACTGATTTGAAACAAATAAACAAGGACTAGGTGAGTCAATGTGTTTTCGTGTTACCTGCTACACTTCAGTGAAACCAAAAATCATGTTTACATCTATGTGAACCTCCCCTGCTTTCTGCGCTCACATAACCTGCATTTTAGTACAGAAGAATTCCCAACAAAGCTGTTCTCATTAACATATTTTTTTCTTTTTCTTTTGCCAAGAAAAGAACAGATATAAAAAAGTGACAACCCATTAAGACTACAGTCATTTCTCAAGCTGCTGCTCTTTACCACTAAAATACTTGTTTTAAAGCTGCAGTGCTGTCTGACAAACACACCATACACATGAGTTTAAAACAGCAGCTGTGATGTCAATCAGCAATAGTTCAATGCCAAATGATCACTCAGAGGAAAGTTAGAAGTGACAGAAAGTCCTACATTCAAACACTCATTCACATATCTGTCACTTGCCATGGTCATTTTCTTGTGTCCACCAAGAAGAGAGAGTTCTCTTCCTGAAGTGGTTGTGGACAGCAAAAGCTCAACTGATTTTAAAGCAACAGACACTGAAACTGCCTGTTCAGATCAGGAAAAAAACACAGTGTTATGCAGTCATGGTGAAATGAATCATCTTTGCAGTAATTTTGAGGTGAAAAATTGAAAGACACATTGCAGGGATGAGCGAGACTTTCATTATTTTGCTGTAAAGGTGCATAATATGTGACCTTACGACATCCATCTGCTCTGCGTCTGCTTTTCATGGTTGTATTGTGGCCTGGACAGGCTGCCTGCCTCATTAAAGTGGTGGTTCATGCCTCTATAATGAGCGCTTATAGGTGTAGTCCTAGATTTCAATGAAAGGAGATAATGCAAATTATGATGATTCTGATGATGATAATGGTGATGCACACACTGTGGAGTTCAAATCCAAACTCAGCTCAAACAGTGTTCGCTGATTTTTGCACAAAAAGAATCATCATATGAGTCTCATGTACTTTAAACTTGTTAATATCAACTGACCACCATTTCCTAATTTCTTTTTTTATGTAAAAAGGAAGAGAAGATTTGTACCATTTGTGTTTCAGTGATCACAAAGAGCCCCTTTGCAATGTGGTGAAGGGCTGAGACTGTTTCATTTGATTAAACCTTACAAATATACACAAAAGAGAGAGAATGAATACTGGGCCTGGGCTTTCAAATAATTCTTTTTTGTACCATTTCTTCTTATTATTTTTCTTCTTTTGATCTTGCGGTTCACTTCTTCCACCAACATCCTCGAGCTGCTCTCCATCTTCTCCCTCTCCTGCTCCTGTGCTTGCAGAATCCAACGTCCTCAGAGGCCTGAAAGAAGGCTGATTTCTCTCCAACTGCTGCTCAACTTTCCTCAGAGAAGCCATGAGGGTGCTGTTCTCACTCTTCAGCCTGCTGAGATGAACCATGTCTGAATGTGTTTCTCCGTTTCTTGCAGGAAGGAGTTTTTCCTGCTGCTATTTCAGGTGCTCATCCTTAAGCTGATCATCCTCAGACTTCTTGTTTCGTGCTTCTTTGTTTCATGTCATTTTCATGCCTTCTGAGCTGGGCAAGATAAACGGCCCGTGATGTCTCCACCTCCACCATGAGGGCAGATTTGTCTTCCGGTCACTGGAGTGCTAGACTCTTCTGTTGCTGCTCACCTTCCTTCAGAGCTGTCACAAGCTTTTATTCTCCTCTCTTTGCTCCTCCAGTTGAACTAGACAGAAGGTTCTTTAGTTCTGCAACTCCTCCTCAAGTTCAGTCTTCTCTGGGCTTTCCTCAGCATGATTCTGGAATCTTAAAACTGGAATTTCACTTGGTCTTGTTTAAATAAGGTCTCTGTGGAACTGCACTTCATGTCTTTCAACGTCGTCTTGTGATGGATGTTAGAATTTTTCATACTCAGTCTGTGTTGTTTTCTCAGTTCACCTTCTGCTGTCAAAAGGAATTTTATGTCTAAATTCACCTTGTCTTATTCAGGCTCTTCTGGGTCTGTCTATAGGATTCTGTGGTGCTGAAACTCTATGCTAGACTCTCCTTTCTGCTGTCAGAATGTGACATTACACACCTGTGATCTACAACAGGGGTAAAAGTGCCAACCACTGCATTTTTTTGAATGGCCATTTGAAGCTGTTGTTTAATAGTGATCCAGCTTAAATTTTCTATAATTCTGCCCCATCACTGCCAGCTGTTTCCAGGTGGGTCTTCAGAATGAGCCGCGGTCTCACAGTCCACCAGGTATATTTGCTTTCAAATGCAAATAAACCTGCTTCTGCTAACTCTAAAACGTCTCAGCAACGAGCAAAGCACATAAAATGTTCTGCTGCTGGGTGGCAAGAGTGAACACAAGAGTCATTATGCACTTCCAGCAACTGAGGACCTGAAGATACAGTGAATTACTTACATTTTTAATGGCAATGTCACCACAACAATAGGAACATCTTTTTGTTAGCACATTGTGCAGCAAATGCAGCTAACATTACTATTGGCTTGGATCTTATACCACAGGTCAGAGGTCCGTGAAAACCGTAAAGCTGATGGACATTCAGAGACGGTAGAAACTTTAACTGTCTTTGAAAGAAGTGTTGCTCTGACAACAGTTGGTGAAACTGTGACTTAAAGAAAGTACACCTTCACTTCCTTGCTTTTTGTTGCTAAATATAGCGGTGTCACCCACCACCACACAAAGTCTGTGTAATGTAAGTGTGCAATTACATTTTCACAACAATGAAGAGCTGACAGGCCTATAGGGACCTGACAGTTTCTCCATATATTCATTGTTTCTTTGCACATACTGACACAGTGGTATAAAGATGGGAACACATTTACACACACTTTTCTTTTCTACATGGTATTAAGAATCTGTGTAGGAAAAAAAGGATTGTTGCTTGTTCACTTATATATAAAATACCATCTTATATTTTAGTGGCTTTACAGTAGGCTCATCATATGACTTAAGAACAGACTTCCAAGTTCAGCTCTCAAAAATATCACATTTTCTTCAAGTTGAGAGTCATTCTATTCACACTGAAATCCCCAAATATATCCTGTTACTGATTACAGCTCTGGTCCGAGCCAGACATCTGGTGAGTGTGAGTGCCTGTGTGGGTAGTGTGTTTCTCACTGTAATCATACTGCAATCTATTACTGTGATTTGGAGGCAAGAACAACAACATTTGGTGAAACATTGAACTTTAAGTGCCTCTTATTTTTACTAATTATACACTTCTGTCAATGATATGGCTTTTCTGGTCACTAAAGATGTAGGAGCTAGAGTCTAAATTACTACATATTTTTGTTGTAGGATGAAGTTCCTTATTATATGAAAACTAAACCAGTAATAAAGACCATAAATGTTTGTCTAGTCTCTGCAAAGATATAAAATTGATTTTACCACATAACCTGCACTAATAGATACACTGCCCGGCCAAAAAAAAAAGTCGCACACAGTAATATTTTGTCGGACTCCCTTTAGCTTTGAGTATAGCACTCATTCTCTGTGGCACTGTTTCGATAAGCTTCTGCAATGTCACAACACTTATCTCTGTGCAGAGTTGCATTAATTTTTCACCAAGATCTTATACTGATGATGGGAGTGTTGTACCAATGCGCAAAGTCTTCTCCAGCACATCCCAAAGATTCTCAATAGGGCTGAAGTCTGGACTCTGTGGAGGCCAATCCATGTGTGAAAATGACGTCTCATTGCCATCTTGGAACATGCCCATGCCATCAGGGAAGGAAAAGTCCATTAATGGAAAGACCTGGTCATTCAGTATATTCGGTAAGTACCTGAACCCTCCGGTGTATATGTTTGAATTCACAGCCTAGAAATCATAGCCTCACCTATTGCATTCAAAGTAAGTTATTTATAACTTAGAACACTCCGTGGCCACTCTATGACCTGACCTGACTGAATCTGTGATATTCTCTATCAGGTTGACCTGAACACGACCCGTGAGTTATGGGTTGACCCATTCATCACTAATGTCAAGACCCCATTGGGAGATATTCCTCTATAGCTTCTGACATAAGTACCCCTTCAAATGATGAGTCAGGACGGAGTGTAATCACCAAAGACTCACACTCACATACTTGTTTGTTTTTCTATATTTTGTAGGTTAATCCTGCTTTCGCTCCAAGTCAGCTGGGACTCGCTCCAACTTCCCTGCAACTGTCTACAGGATAAAGCGATGTAAAGAAAATGGATGGATGGATCTATATTTTTTGCAGACAAATAAGATAAATCATTTAATTTTCTCTTTAAGCCTTTCTTTCATTGGAGTCTCTCTTTAATGAAATGTGTAGAAAGTCTTTGCTGAGCAGCACCTACCAGCCCACTAATGTGTAGCTGAAATGTAAAAAGGCTCATTGGTCAGTGAAGGAAATGCTTCCCAGCTTTTAGTTTGCCTCAATGGAGCCTTTTTGCTTACATTTGTTAAAGCTTGTTTTTGCTTTTGCTTTTCTTGAAAGATAAAGGATTACTACATCAACCAACAAGGAGAAATGGAACCTTCTGTGAAATGTCAACCTTTATATTTGATTCTGGATGAATCTGTAACCAATGTGCTATTCATGAGATGGATGTATTGTGGAAGTGTTCCAAGTAGAAATGTGCACAAGAGACACAAAAGACAAATTAGTGTGGCTCAATAATTTAAAAAAAAAAAAAAAAAACTAAAATCTTGTTAGAATTACTTGCCTTCCTATGTGTTACCCTGATTCACTGCATAATTTGTAATGTGACCCATGAATGACTGTCAGATGTAGGCAGGTGTGTACTGTGTAAACTAATTGGTGATCAAAGCTCAGTAGATACATGGGAATATTCTAGACGATTAAACTACTGATACATTTTGTTTTGACTATAGTTACCCACAAATAGCACCATAATGTAATGTTACAGACTCAGTAGTAAATCTAACAGTAACTTTAGGGAAATAAGTCAACATCAAGCCTTTTCAGTGTGGCTTAATTGTTCAAACCAAAGGTTGCAAATAGGCAAAAGCTGCATGAATCTTTTGTATGTTTGGTTACTCACCACAAAAAGACACAATATGGCTGCTGTCTTCGTGAACAAATTTCCTGGTGACGGCTTCCTCCATAATCTGCTTCACCTGTCAATGACACGGCAGATGCTGGATGACTCATTCATTAACATGCCACAAACAGTCTGTGAGGGGCTTGTTGGCGAGGGTTTGACTGAGTGATGAATATATTTCAGAGAATAATTAAGAGAATTCATGAATGTAATGCACATCTGAGTATGAAAAGGGGGAATGTGGAGTGGGGTTGAAAAGTTAAGAGGAGGGGAAAAAAAAAGACGATGGAAGAGTGAATATTAATTTGGCCGCTGAATCACCAGTTCTCTTCCCAAGGACTGCTGGGAAAAGCAGATGGTACATTTGGGAGTGGGGGGGCGAATAAGAGAGAGGAGGACAGTTCATCCATCACAGACCCCCGTTCCTGAACACTCTATAATCCTCAGCGGGAACAATTGATTCTGTTGCGTCAAACGGGGATGACATCCAGTCCTTTAAAAAGCATGGAGGAGGTCAGAGACACGTGCTCACAAGGTAACACTTATTAGTTAGGTTATGTCGTCACGTTGGTGTGTCCTTCTTTCGCTGACCTGACAACAGCCACAGACCAATAGTTAGGAAGATTGGTGAATCAATCCCTGCGGTGGCTATGGAGACGTGCCCCTGTGTGGGCACCGCACTGCAATCTTCAGGGGGAATATCAACCTCCGGACACGGCCACACAGATAGCTGTAATTTCCTGCTGAAATGACTCTGTCCACAACGACCATATTACTGCCACGTTCACCGTCTGCACACACAGCGACTCACTGACACACACACACACACACACATTTCTACGACTATCTTTGTGAGGACACTCATTGACTTAATGTATTCCTTACTGCAATCATCTATGCCAAACCCCAAATCTAATCCCTTACTCTCACCCTCCTTCTAGCCTGAACCCTAAAGCGCCATGTTAACCCTCAATCAGCCCTCTGATAGTGTGTAAAGTGAGGCAAAATGTCCTCACTTCCAACGTCTAAAACTAACAGACAGTACAGCTCTCCTTCCCAGAGGTTGAATTTCCCTCTGCTCTATTATAAACATTTTTTTCCCCAATCTACATATTTGCTGCGAGAGCAAGTCACTTTTTCATTAGGCAGTTCGGTAGTCATAAAGCAGCCAACTGTCTAACAATATCATCTTTCATGGTTTGAAATATACAGCTCGTCCAAAAAGAGTTTCCAGGAGAGAAAGTTCTGTCTTCAGGTTTGAGTTTCACACTACAGCTCAATTTTATGGATCAATAATTTCATCATCTGCTGCATAGAGATAGAATATGATGCTTTCAGCAGTGAAATCCATATTTCTATTTATTTGTTTACTTACATTTTATTTGGACAAATACAGCACACAGCTTTTCAAAGCGAGTTTAGTGTTCATAGTGAATCTGCAGCACTCATCCCTAGAAGTACCTTTATAGGACTAAGAGGTTTAAACAAGGGGTGACGTACAGCAAGATACCATGACAGTAATTAAAACTGAGTGTAGCAAGACACAAAAAGCCACACGTTTAGACATATTCAATTCACTAGACATTGGTAAAGATTTGTTGCCCAAATAATCAGGATTTGGTAGCTCTTTTAAAAGTGCGGAAATGTGCAGTAATTTCCAGATGATCAGGTGGTGAGTTTCAGATGTTTGTTCCCATCACAGAAGAAGCTGTTTGAGCAAAGGCTGTTTTACAGAACAGATCTTTACAATTACCAGATGAAGGTGTTCTGGTAGATCTGCTGCAGCTCTCTAATCAATCGATTGATTTACAGAGAGGCTGAGGAGTAAATCCGTGTAAACAGTTAAATATCCTTAGCAAAAGAAACAAAAGGTAAACATAAAAAAGAGCCTCTATTGTGTCATTCATTGTGTCATACCTTCATTAAAGCTGTACTAATTAGACATTTTAGAAAAAACAAAGGATTAGATTTTTGAAACATATAGCCCTACTTATTCAGCCCCATCTAACCCTTAGAACCACCACATCTAATTCTCTCTCACGGCTTTGTTGCTATTTATACTATCTCATCTGATCGGTGTAAATCTCTGTGATTGTCTAAAATCTCCTGTTAGGGGCTAGATTCTGAAAAGCCTGGAAACAGAGCCAAGAGGAGGTGCAGAAGTCTAGTTTTCTCTCAGGTCACTTCAAGTACAATATCCTTACAGGTTTGTAAAGCATTCAGAATTTTACATTAGCAGAACCAACAAGTTAAAACATTAAAAATGTTAAAGTAGTGAGTCAGAAGACTAGCCTATGTCAGAGTTACCATGTGATTACTAGGGTATTAGTACTAACTGCAGGGTTGCTTTTTAACGTTGCAGTTAGTCAATATGGAGCCAATACTACCAACTGTACTTCATCCAGCTGGTCATGTATTTCATTTAGCAATTCTTCTTCTTCATCTTCAGAATAAGCAGAAATTATCACATAAATAGGTAAAAAGTAATATGTTTTTCCCAAAAATAATGAGGATTAAGTATAAAGCAGCATAAACTGGAGATAATGAAATAAGTTTTTAAAAAAGGCCTGAATATTGCATTTGATTCCGATACCAGTTTCTAGATAATAAATATTAATATATCAATCAATATTACAGATATATTCATATACATAGTCAAGCAATATTGTGTAGAAAAAATGATGGGTCATTCTTTGCTAAATTTCCAGAAATTTATTGTGCAAACTGTTTTGCAACTTAATGTGAAGACACCATTTGACTCAGTTGTGATACGTGCTCTGCTACATGTGCTGCACACTGTGCTCAGTATATTAAACTATGAAATCAGAGCTGCTCTGCTGAACAGACTGTGTGATGACACCACTTCTGAATTATCCCGAGTGTATGTTTGTTCATGATGTTCTGTACAGGTTTTCATATTGGACAATATGCTGATTTATCTGTGACAGCCAAATATTATCCAAAAATATTGGCTAACCCATAAATCAGTTGAATGTTTCTGTAAAGTGAATTGAGCACGCATTTATAAACACTGAAAAAAAAAAAATAACTGAACGTAAATGTCTTTTTGGGTAATTCAAAAAACAAGCAGCTTCATTAAATTGCTTGTAAAATTCTGACTTTAAACTCATGGTAGTTTTCTATCATCTCTCAGTATATGTCACCATGTTTTCCAGCCCTGTTTTTAAAGACTACATACATATGTGAAGGCATACAGACAGACACATGGTGTGTGGTGGTGAGACAAATCTGCCCACTGAGCACCGGCTGCACTCGCACTGTCAATGCAAGATGAGGACCTGAAGTGACTAATCTCTATTTCTCAACACTTGGAAAACAAATGTGCTCAGAACCTTGCTCCCCTGAAAACATGTCAACACTCACTAATTGGACAGCAGTCATTATGCACATTTGGCCTGTTCGCATCAATAGCATTGTCCTCTTCGGCATCAACAGGAATGATTCACGCTGCCAACACAACAGAGACAGTCTAATGTGATTCACACCAGCTCTGCTCATGATGAGACTTATATAAAAGCCTGCAGTCGCACACACAAACATATAAAACACAGGGGACTAATGTGCACCAGCGTTCTCTCTGAGTGCACCTGACACACAGAAAGCTGATTGATTTGCTAACTTGAGGAAGCAGACTCCTCCTTGTCTTTCCTCATCTCTCTCATCTGGGCTACAGATCAGGCCTCTGAGGAATTTATATGGTAAAGTGTCTAAGCACAGACAACCCGCAGGTTTCCATGGAGACGGCACGTGTCTCACTGTGGATCACTTCCGCCTAAGAGATGCATAAACAACATTCATTCATCTCTGAATTAAACAAGAATGACTGCAGCTCTCCAACTACAGCCACTAATCACATCTAGATGTACTGTGTTGTTGCCATTCCGGGTATCATTCAGCCGCCTTGTATGCTGCTGTGCGCTCAAAATAAGCGGAAATCTTTCAAGATTTTCCCATTTAAAGCAGCCACATTTATTACAATGCCAACAAAATGAGATTTTCACTCAAATATACAGATGGAACAATGAACGTGATGTTACAGCAGTCATTAAATACTCCTGTTGCAGCAGCAAAGTCTGATGAATCTGCTCTATCTAACCACCGTAGCTGCAAGGCAACGGCCAGAGTGATAAAAGATCTTCTGAGTATTCCAATTAACTCCTGCAAACAGCAGAGCCAAGAAGTAAGAGGCAGAGAGAGAAAGCCCCATCCATTAACATCCAGCCTTCATTATTTATCACCTCGATGGCCACCACTGAATGAAGCGAGCACACAGTGGAAAAAAAAATAAAAAACTAACAAAATAGAAGACCAATTTAGGACTGTTGCACATAAAACTACAATTTCACCATGGAAATGTCGATTCAAAATATGGTTCTATTACTCCAATTAGACTTTAATGATAAATCAAAAAGCCTGATCAACAATTACAAGGAATTAAAACACAAGATCAATCAATTCACGACAGCCTGAAAGAGTTGACAAAAAAAAAAAAATCTCACCACAAGGTATATTCAGTGTTTTCTCAAGATTTTTTTGATCAGGTCATGAGCAGACAGAGTAATACATTTCAGTTTTTATGACTTTTTGTTCATGCGGCTTTGCCTTTTGGTGAGCTTGCACCATTAAGACCATGTATTCAGCCTCAATGTGAAATAATTTTACATTACACATGTTCTATCGCTCAAGGTTGAGGCAAACCATAAAAACGCTGCTTTAGAAGAGGCTCCACACTTCACTCACATAAGGTCGACCAATTTGTTTAGTTCAGCCATCAGCACATTCAGTTTGATTACAAGTGGTGCAGCAGCAATGCTCTTCTCTCCCTACAGCTAGCTAATCCCATCCTATCAGTTGGAAAACCTCGCTATGAATTTATTCAGAGAAAGGTGAAAAACTGGACAACAGTCTCATTAAAAGAATCTCCAGGTGCGTCTATAGCAGCAGTAATATTTCCTGTTTTCCCTGTGAGTTCCCTGCAGAATGAATGTATCAACCTTGAAAGAATGTTTTCTATCAAAGAATCTCAATTTTCTCCATTAGGCATAAAACAGAACAAAAGTGGTAGAAAGACTCAGCGATAAGAAATGAAACAGGAAACTGAACGGTGCAGCTCCTCATAGTCTTTCTTCCTCTCGCTCTCTCTCCTTTAGCAAACACAGGTGTGTATTTGTGTTGTGTGCGTATGTGTTGTTCAGGAAGACGGTGGGAGGAGTGCGATCAGAGCACAACAAAGACACAGAGAGGGCTTCTGTATCAAAGCTAAGGCAAACAAGAGTTCTCATTCAAACCAATTTAGTGCCAGAAGGTAATTCTGCTGCCACAGACATCCTGCGCTCTCTGGATAATGGCTCACATCCAGGTATATCCGACTGATGGCACAAAACCAGCTGGACTACAAGGGTGTGAGAACACACACAGCATAGAGACACCATATGGCACAACACACACTGAGTAATAATAATCAGAAACTAATGGAAAAAATGGTACAAGTAGCAACAGCCTCTATCTTTCCTCAAGGGGGAAGAGATATGTATCTGGAAAAACACCTAAATACACTCGTGTTTTAAGACAGGAACATACTGGATCCTCCTTGAAGCAGATTCTGCTAATAGAGGTGACTAAGGCTACTTACTGAAAGGTTACTTTGTCAATGCAATATCAACAGACATAATTGCTCTTCAGAATAAGTAAGTACAGAAGTTTCAGAAGCTAATATTTACTTTTAGCAGGTATAGCTTCTTGTAGACATTTTGCATAGCTGACCACATTTCTGACCTTATACAGAGGAAGAACACCTCAGTTGCAAGATGTTTGGATGTTTTCTTGCATGAACTACATGCTTCGAATGTGAGGCCATTCTATAGCCCTATATTTCCTTGTTCTGAGTCATTCCTTGGTGGATTTGCTAAAGTAAGTCAACCATTATCGTGCCCAGGTCAACTTCAACTTTCAGGCAGATGGTCCTACATTATTTTCAAGCACTCTAGTATGATGTAGAATTCACAGTTGATTGAAAGACTGCAGCGAAGCAGGCCCAAACCATAATGCCTCCACCACCCTGTTTCACAATTAATATGAGCTTCCTTCCCTAAAAAGCTGCCAAACATGTCTACTGTTCCTGTGTCCTTTGTTTGTCCAGAGCACATTATCCCAAAAGGCCTGTTCTTTCCCTGAAGGTTCACTGGCAAACTGTAGCTTTGCTCGAATATTCCTTTTGGGCAGCAAAGGTTTTGTCCTGACACACCTCCCATGCAGGTCACATTTTGTAGCCTCTATCTGACCACAGATGCAACACTTTGACAACCAAAAACTGCAGAGTTACCTGCAGATCCCACAATGAAATTTTAGGGTTCTCTATTTGCATCAAACTGTCTGCTCTTGGTGTGAATTGGGTGGGAAGGCCAGTCCCACACAAACTGCCAGACTCCCAGACTTGCCAGACCGATAAGCATCCTTTTCTAAAGGCCGTAGAGAGCTCTTTAAATCTTGGCATGATGACACCACACACTTCAGTTCCAATCATTGGCACCAAATGTGGAACCCCTGAATTCAATTTTATGGATCTGAGGGTGTGATAAATTTACTTACTTTTGCCATGTGACTGATCAGTTTTTTTTATTTATTTAAATTCTCTACACATCTGTTGTCAAAATTAGCTTTTTATGGGTATATTACTTTAGTCTGTAGACACTATCAAAGAGGATCGAGTGCTACAAAAAAAACTTAATTTCTATCGGATGTCCTTTTTCTAACATGGTTGTATATGAAAATCCTTCTCTGAACCCTAAAACCCGAAAGCCGCTATAAAAAAGTATGTCATCAGTTTAAAAAAATTGTCAAAATTACACAATTCATCAAAGCTAGAAACTGTAAAAACTGAAAGAATAGTTGGATTTTCAATTTGCTGCCAGTTGACATGCAGGTCTGTCAGTAAATTTAACCAAATCTGACCTTATAATTGAGATATTTCATCAAAATCATTTTATTAGACGTGTCTTCTGCAAAAAATTACCAAAGATTAACAGATTGGACCGACAAAATTTTGTAAAAATCTAAAAATCCTGTTCTTCTCAGCACAACTGAAAGGTCATAACTCAGTTACAGCCATCTGTTACAAGACAAGAATTCAGAAAATAATTGGAAGAATTAATGAAAAAAAAATGAAAATGTAAGTAGTAAAGCATTTTTTTGTGCATCAACTTCCACCTTTGCTATAATGCACACAAGACATTTCTAAGTTATTTCTACTTCTAGGTATGTTTGTGCTGTTTCCATAGAAATCACGACTTAAACTGGAGTGAAAAATGGATCCACAGTGAGAAAAATGTGACAGGAGTTAAAAATGTCTAGGAACTGCTTGGAGCACAAGATATGTACAGATAAATGCTGATTTTCATTAAGTTTTATCTGAGAATAAAATGGACTGTCACACCACCAAAATACGAGCCACTGTGGGTGAATCTCAGCGAGGCAGACACACAGAAGGCCAGTTTAGTCATAGGAAGCGTCTGGTCTCTACAGATAAGACTGCAAACAGAAAACAAATCAGACCAAAGTCTCCACATTCTTCCTCCCACAAGATCCAGGATTATTATCTCCTTTTGTTTGGCATAAATAAAGTCTAGTAATTTATTAGGCAATTAAAAAAAAGAACGTTTAATAAAAGGATGGTAAAAATGTGGTCTGGATGACGGGAAACTGTTCAGGAAGGGTCGATGTGTAACAATCAGCTGCTGTTAATGGTCCTCCTCTTAAGGGGAGTCTTTTAGTGTGTCCAAACCCAACAATAGTTGGAGAGTTTAGGCTGTGTCGGACAGCTCGCAGGGTGTTTACTGTAAATGTTTGGTGAGGTGTGGGTGATATTGAGGAAACCTTCCCTGAACAAACAGAGGAAAACAAAAACCTCAGTAGTAGAGTACACAGCGCTGCAGGACAATGGAAACACAATTAAGTAACACACACATCTGTTTGCTAACAGGACAAGCTAGCATTAAAAGATATGTCTTCTATCTCTAATACAGTCAAGTTATACTTAGTTTTTTTTTAAGCTGAATTGGTTCAGCAATAAATATTTAATCACACTGCAGTGAAAATGTTTCTATTATTATAATTCTGGGTTTCAGTGAGGAGCTTTAGTTTCTTGCCAGCTGCACCAACTGTTTAAATAAACTTAGCCTATTTATGTCAAAAATCTTTCCTCACTGGAGATTTATTGCCACACGCCCCAAATTAAAGCAGGTTTCACTACCCAAACTAGATATTTTATTATTATCATTTACCTGCTAGCTGTGACTGCTGGGTTAGTTAGCTTCATAGTTACTCAGCTAGCAGGGAACAGCTAACGTCATCTACAAGATCTAATAATGTTAGAAAGTTTGACTCTATTGTTCAAAGAATGCTTTAAGGTAATTTACCATTTCCAATAACATTTCTGTGAGGTTAAAAGTGGTCCAGGATGTTTGGAGGATGCTGTCAGATTATGTTCAAGGAAAACAAAGAATGTTCCCAAAGTAACATTCAAAAATGGTTTTCCCATATGTTATTGAAGCCTTAAAGTATTTATTTGTATATATTAACAAAGCTGGAACATTTTGCCTGAAAGTTCTGAGAATGTTTTAGGTAAATACATTATACAATGGCCTTCTATAAAACATTATCACAATGTTCTGTGATAACAATGGATGAACACTCAATGCTACATAAGGTTTTTAGGAACATAAGGGCATAACAGTCAAATAATGCTACCCCCTAACAGTTTTAAATGTCTTCAGAGAATGCTATCCTACTAAAAATCAAACTTCCCATTAAAAGCATTACACAAACTCGGCAGAACTATCTCAAAACATTTTAAGAATATTTCCAAAAATATTCCTGAGCGGTTAAAAGTGAACTAGGACAGAACGTTCTATTTTTCAGAGGGCATTTGGAGGATGCAATAACTGGTAAGTTTCTGGACAAGAGGATCTCTCTGATCATTTGCGAGGTTTAACCATCATGCAGGGTCTGAATGTCAGCCAGACTAAATCACAGTGACATTTCATCTGATCTCTGCTGAACTCTGCTCTGCTGTGTTGCTGCAGTAACTTCAGATGATGATGAGCGGCATGAAGCCAGCTGAGCAAACCACTGGAGCTGCTTCTTCCATATTTGTTTCCACTCAGCAACATACAATCCATTACAGGCATCGCACAGATGCACACACAGAAAGACAGTTTGTGTCTCACCAACACAACCAAACGGCTTGGCAGAGGGCTGATGGTTTGCTTTGCCATAAACACCACAAACACTGACTACAGACAATCTGCTGCCTTCGTGCTGCTTCTCCACCCGAATAATCACTGAGCTGCAGCACTGTCACTCAAACAGCAAATCCTGAGCGTGGATTTTAATTGTCTCATATGTAATACAGGTTTCTAATCTATTTAAAGAGGCTGTGGTGGTGCAGATGTGCACCCATACCAACATCTTTCTCAGGTGTCATCCCCTGGGAAAGCAGGTGCAGACAGAGAAGTGTGAGTCAGTCTTTGCTACTGATCACCTGTGAACAGTGAACTACACAGCTTCATACAAACCAACATGTTTGTTTTTCCGACTCGGTAAGTGCTGAGCTGAAAACACCCACCTCCTTCTTGACGGTGCGCAGCAGCTTCTGTCGGGTCTCTGCCTCTGAAACACACAACAAATCATCCGCACAGGACTTTTTTTTTTTTAAAACTCACTTTCACAACTAATTTGGTTATGTATGCTCACAAAAACAGAACTTAGGAAGATAAATTTGTCCTTTCTGCTCCCACCTGCCATGATTGTTGCCATGGATCCTGTCTCCTGTGCGCACACAGAACCCTCCCATCCACGGAGTGCTGCCTGAACACGGAGCCGAGGATCACGACTCCACCTCCTCCGGACACACGCCTCTTAAAGGTGCATGCAAGGCTTCCACTGGGTGGCACACAAATCAGTAAAATTGCCCTTTTTGTGCAGCTTTGTGGCATTACAATCCCAGTATATCCATTATCTATTAAGTGTAACTGTGAGGAATAATGTCTCACAAATGTGCGGCAATTTAATGAAGTTTTAATAAAGATTTTACCCAGAATTTCAGAAACTAATGTGATGTGGTCTCTTGTAGTCTTTACACATAAATCATCTAGTGCAAAATGATTTCAAAATATGCATAATCTTGATATGAAGACAAGCTTGTAATAGGTCTGCGTTTTGTGCATGTTGTAAATGTAGCTGTCATACAAATGTTTTGTCTTCATGCCATCTTGTGGTCAAGATATGAAAAGACTGATAAGGAGGTTAGTCCTCCCTGTATGTCGACAATGCATCTGCAGATTACAGATTTTTTAAAAAGGAATGAAAATTTGGTCACAGTTTATAGATTAGCATTATATACAATGATAGCTATAACACTGTAAAATTTTTTTTTACTTGTAGAAAGCACTTAATATCTTCCAAAAAATATTAAACATTGACCTTTACAGTCATCTAGCTTTACTGAACTACCTTTATTTTAAAGAAAAATGTACAAAAAGAACCTTTTATGACATACAGCAGTAATACAAAGAGGTATAACTTATATTGTCCAGAAGATGGCGACTGTGTCATCTCACTTTTCATGCCCAAGACCCCCAGAGAGAGCCAGTAAATCCATAAGGGTGATAAATTATCCGCTTTTATGGAAACATAGCAATAGTTTTCATATTTATGTGTTGCATATGAGCAAAAAAAAACATCATCTTGAGTCACAGCAGGGAGGAGTTGGAAGGCTTCAGTGAACTATTGTAGAGTGAGAGGTCTAGAGGCCATAAGTCCAGTTCCGCCTGAAGGACCGAGCTGTCAGGTGGATCAGGTGGTGAAAAGATGGAGTGATGACAAGAGATGACAGGAGGGTGGATCCTGTTTTTTTTCCTCTGTTTTTCCACATCTTTCACACAGGATTCCCTCGCTGGCATGACTCACACCTTGCAGTGGCTTTAGATAATTTGAGGTAATAGCATGTCGTGTTAAATGTCATAGCAGGACTTTTGCCTGAGTAAACAGCACACCAGAGCTGCTCAGCAACTAGCCTTCGCCTACTAGTCAAAGGAGAACCAACACTGGCGTAACATTGTGTGTGTTATGTGTGTGTGTGTGTGTTTATCTTAATACATCAGTTACATCCCAGAAACAGATCGATGTTCTGTTTTAAGCACTGAAGTGATGCTCTCACATGTGTGCATCAGAAAAAAAAAGAAGCAGGTCACTCCGTGC
This sequence comes from Amphiprion ocellaris, assembly GCF_022539595.1. Classification (NCBI taxonomy): domain Eukaryota; kingdom Metazoa; phylum Chordata; class Actinopteri; family Pomacentridae; genus Amphiprion; species Amphiprion ocellaris. The sequence goes on along the minus strand of NC_072771.1, from coordinate 24,645,321 downwards.
AATTGCAATGAGCCACAACTGATGAGTGTTAGTAGACACTGATAAAGACAGTAGTTAGCTTAGAGAACATATACAAATTTTCAGAAGTTATATCGGAAACGGATCCAAGAAATTAATGAAGCTACAAGTTGAATGCAGGGAATGATTACTTTCTAAATGACAACAATTCAAAGACATTTCAAGTCAAACCATCCCCATCTTTACAACTAACAATGCTGTGCCATATCCATGTCTATGAGCAGTGTCTCGGGGCCGGGGCCAACATGCACATGCCCATGTGTGATTAGAGTCGACGTGCTGTAACAGGCACCAGGGCATGTGATAGAGGCTCCTGTCAGTCTGATGTTCTTCTGCCCATGTGTGTCAATGCGGATTGACAGGATTGTATGTTAGAGAAGGCCAGTGCTGTGGTTTGTTGTTATGTTGTTATTGTTTTGGCCCTCGGGGGCCCCTGCACCTCGACTGAACAACCACAGCTTTCCCCTCAGCTGATTGTTTTCCTCTTCCCCATTCAAACTCTGGCAATGAAAAGACACAGTTATCTATCTATCTATCTATCTATCTATCTATCTATCTATCTATCTGTCTGTCTGTCTGTCTGTCTGTCTGTCTGTCTGTCTGTCTGTCTATCTATCTATCTATCTATCTATCTATCTATCTATCTATCTATCTATCTATCTATCTATCTATCTATCTATCTATCTATCCGTCTATCTATCTATCTATCTATCTATCTATCTGTCTATCTATCCGTCTATCTATCTATCTATCTATCTATTTATCTATCTATCTATCTATCTATCTATCTATCTATCTATCTATCTATCTATCTATCTATCTATCTATCTATCTATCTATCTATCTATCTATCTATCTATCTATCTATCCATCTATCTATCTATCTATCCATCTATCTATCTATCTATCTATCTATCTATCTATCCGTCTATCTATCCATCTATCTATCTATTTATCTATCTATCTATCTATCTATCTATCTATCTATCTATCTATCTATCTATCTATCTATCTATCTATCTATCTATCTATCTATCTATCTATCTATCTATCTATCTATCTATCTATCCATCTATCTATCTATCTATCTATTCCCGTTTTGACAGCTTCAGGTGACGGAGTCAGACAACAAATCATGTGACACCAGGCCAGACAGTTTGGCTGCCACTTTGGCTTTTAAGTGACAATTTTATGATGGAGCTGGATGTCTCTGTGTCATATCCACTTCCCAAAGTAACCTCATTTGATGCACTCTCGCTGCATGCAGGCCTGCACGACTGTGGCTCTCTGAATATCCAGTTAGTAGCCTTTTCAACTGCTCAGTGCTAAAAGCGGTGAATTTGATTACCAAGTCTTTTTATTAGGTTTTCCTAATGAGTGCAGTTAAGCTGCCGTGATTGTATTTTGCTGTCCTCACCAAACCATATTAACTTAGGATCAGGAAGCTAAGATGGTTCAAGGAGCTATTTATGGAGTTCTGTATGAAACCTTCAGAAGTTCAAATGGATTGACTGCTCATTGGTTTGAACATTATCTCCACCCCCTCACCGGTTTCTTTGTTTGTTTTCCCCCAGTTTTTAACCCATCTGTTTATTGCCTTTACATTGTTTTATTCATTGCACCACCATTTTATTATTTACTTCTACTTTGCAACAGCATTTGATGGACTGCAGCATCTCTTATTGTGATGTATTTCGTGACGATGATCCAGAAAAATGCTTTACAAGTCAGCTTTTCTTGACTTTAGAATGAATGGAGAAATTGGAAATGAAGACACAGATTTACCTAGAAACCTAACATACTGAAAGCCAGCTATGCATTTACAGGACACAATTTGAAGCTACGGAGCAGAAAGTGTTCTTTCAGCTTCTTTTTCAAATGCTAAGAATGAACTTTTAACCTCAGCTTTTAACATAACTCGAATAAGGAATTGCAAAACTGTTCTAATTGATAAAATATGATAATATTTTCTTCTACTGTTTTGTGGCAACATTGAAAACAGCAACTGCTCATAATGATCTCCACAGCCTCTACTGTAATATCACCAATTATTTTAACAGTTAACTTTTAAAACAGAATTAAATTCTATTTTGCCATAAGGTCATCATTCTGCTGTGAAAGTAGGGATAATATTTAGATGCCTGACTGGCTGCAAAGGCCATTAATCACCGTTGTTCTTGTATTTCTGGACTGGTGAGAACTCAGACTCATTATTAAATATCTTTGAGTTTAGCCTCCTATTACAAAAATTCTCAAACCTCATAATAAAGTTATGTGTAATAAGTTATCATCAAAGCGGCTCTTATACATTTCTGGCAGTGTTAGAAGAAGACCTCTGCTTTTAGGATCCACTTAAACTTTGTTAAAAACACTACAATTAAAACCATCCCATTCAAAATCTTACTCTTAAATAAGGATATGATCAATATTATTTAAATATAGCTACTTAAAAGCTCTTGCTCTGCAGAAAATGCCCTCCTGTAACTGATTATTAGGTTACTGGTAGCCATTCATTTGTGCATTTTTACTCATGGGGCTTATGGTGGAGCTTTTTATTTATTTATTTTTTAAAGGTCAGCCTTAAGCAACAAGTCTAGCAGCTTAGTTTAGACCTGTTGTGAAGAAAACCACAGTTTGATGAGTCTTGAAAATAAAAGAGAGGGAAAAAAAAGCATCGACTCCGAGTCTTGTTCAAAAATATGGAGATTAAACAGATTTGTTTAATCTTTCTCAGTATTTTGTATTTTATATGCTTGCATATATTTTATTGCAAAGTCTTTATTAGGGAATCAACTAGAAGCCATATTTTTATGATAGTGTAAAAAGCATGTTTACCCTCTCAGAATACAATGATTTGAAAGGAAGTACTCAAATATATTAAAAGTACTTTAAAATTCACTTTATTATAGTACTTGTAGGATAGAGTCAGTTTTTCTCCTGAATCCCAGAAAGTCACAATCAATCAAGTTGCTACATACTATGATTCTGTGAACATGACTTGCAGCAATAATCAGGTTTTTAATAAACTGAATGGACTGTGATGTTCTGCTTCTGCCTTTTTTTTCTATTAATGCTTAGATGCATACGTGGGTCAAAAATGACCCGGCAGGGTTGTTTTCTTGCAATATCTTTGTAATGAAAAGTTTTGATCATTTCATATTCCAGCTTTTCCTCAAAAAAACATGTTTTTGATGTTATTCCATTTAAATGTTTGTTACCTTTTATATTTTTTAAAGAAATTGTAATATTTGTATTACTACCTCAAGCTCTTTATCACTGATAATATCATACAAGAGGTGCTGGGTGCACAGACTTTTAGGGATGGAGAGCAGCAACAGCTGGAGGAAAACTGTGGAGAAGTGTCAACAAAATGGAGGTCGACATTCTTCTATTGCTGTTCTGTGTAATATTCTTCTTTTTCAATTATCAAAATGTTCAAAATATGTTATAAAGTGAAAAATGAACATATGTCAATCATGAAATCATTCTTGTGTCAACAAAAATACAATACAACCAAAAAAAACTGCATTAAAAACACATTTATTCTTTTACGGGTCATTTTTTACCCACTAATAGAAGGGTGTAGGGTCCAATCCCTCGTGCATCTAAGGGTTAAAGGCTGATTAATAATAAATAATTAGAAATCTTGACACCCACAAGCATCCACATTAACTTTAATGGACAACCTGTTGCTTCGAATTGCGCAACCTGTTGCTTTGAATGAAATCTGGCAGCTATAAAGTCAAAACTTTATCATTTAACAGCTGAAATGAAGAAACTATTAATAAAAGCTGCACTCCAATCAGCTGCTGTTGAAGTCAGAAATTTAGTTCGTTACAAAACTACACGAGGTAGTACAAGAAAGACACATTATTGATCAGCCAAAACGCACATGATTTAGAGCCTTAAAATCAGCTGGGATGTTTTAGCTGAGAGAGAAGGTGAAATCCACTCTAACCTGTGTTCATCCACTCACAGGTATCCCCGAGTGTCCGCTGCAGCTCCACCAACTCCTCCCACTCGGCCTGTCATCAGCTCAGCACCAACCTCCTCCTCCTCTCTGTGGAGCTGCTCCTCTGGCTGACTTTTCACAGTCCGGTGCCCCGACAGGACTCAGCGGTCATGGCCGGCAGTCTGACCCACCACGGCTCCCCGAACCCGGGATACAGCTCCAACAACGCGGTCCCGGTGCCGGTCATCACCCAGACGGACTCCAGGGACAAATGGAGCAAAAAGATGGATTTTCTCTTATCTGTCATTGGTTTTGCGGTGGACCTGGGGAATGTTTGGAGGTTTCCGTACATATGTTACCAAAACGGAGGCGGTGAGTGATCCACAGGTTTTCACAGCAGATTTACTTAACGAGTCAGAATTTGAGATGTTAAGAGTGGAGCCACTTGGGGGGGAAAACTTGTTTTTTGACTTCAAAACAATTTAATGTCAGAATTTGCTGCACAACTGACAGCAGAAACTGTCCATGGTGCTGAAGTACGCATTCGTCACATAAATATCCATTACAAAGTCTCTAATCGCAGTATTTGGTCACTATATTAATATCTGCAATGCAAGAGTTTGACGAAGTCATATGAGGACAGACGTTTTTAGAGCAGAAAAAAAACATTTGAAATTTATATATTTATATTTTTAAAGCATTTTCTGCACAGCTGAGTTATTGTGTATCAAGTTATAATACCTTTTCTCGATGCTTTTATACTTCTTTTAAAGCTGATTACATTACAGCAGCCAATCCCACAGAGCAAGTTTATTTATGTAGCTATTTGCGTGCCATCTTTCAAAGACAAAACATTTCAGTTGCTTACCATGAGACATAACATGTATTAAAAGGAACACAAGGCAATTACAGAATAGAGAGTTAGAATAGAGTGAAGATAAGAGACTATAATGTGAATAAACAGAGGATTATGTAAACATTTAATTTTATAATTTTGTGTATGTCAGAGAAGTGTCAGCTTCAGCAAAAATGTAAAAAACAAAACAAAACAAAACAAAAAAACAACAACAAACATTTGAATTCTTGTAAATTTATCTTTGAAGTAAAATATATTGTTTTTATTGTTTTATCTGAGATTCAAACTGTCTTCAGTCACTTTTCTAAGAGTATTAGTTTGTGGTTTACAGATAAGACAGCTACAGTCTTCATAGCTTTCATGAAAAAAACCCTCCTACATAACATTTACCCTCATGGATCCCTGTGCAGGTGCTTTCCTTATTCCCTACATATTGATGGCCATCTTCGGTGGCGTGCCGCTCTTTTACATGGAGCTGGCACTGGGGCAGTTCCACAGAACTGGAGCCATATCCATATGGAAACACATCTGTCCTATTTTCAAAGGTAAGACCTCACTGAGCTGCTCAGCTGCACATGTTCATATTAAATACATGATATTCAATACATGGCAGGCTTTATATCTCTAGCTTGTCCAAAAGCTTGTGAATCCTTATTTTGTCATGTCATGAGAAACCTCCTCTGTTTTCCTTCTCTTTCAGGTATAGGATACGCCATATGTATCATCGCTCTGTACGTGTCCTTCTACTACAACACCATCATCGCCTGGGCCCTCTTCTATTTCTACTCCTCCTTCTCCAGCATTCTGCCCTGGACAAACTGTGACAACGTGTGGAATACCCCCAACTGCACCAACTATTTTGGCATGGACAACGTCACCTGGACGAATTCCTCCAGATCTCCGGCAGAGGAATTTTACACGTAAGTGCATGTAAGTGTGAGTAACAGAAACCACATATATAAATAGCTTTACAGTAATACTCTACACAAATACTGTCAGTCGGTGCCTTTGGAACTGTACTTATGGTGTGTGTGCTGAAAGCCTGATGATTTATGTGTTCTTATTTTAACAGGAGAAATGTTCTGGAGATCCACAAGTCATCGGGGCTGAGAGACGTCGGGGGTGTTCGCTGGCAGCTGATGCTCTGCCTTTTCCTCATTTTCACCATAGTGTATTTTAGCCTCTGGAAAGGGGTGAAGACTTCAGGGAAGGTAGTACTTTGCAGCTGCTTTAGATTATACTGTCTTTACTTTAATCATGCATCTTTGATCTCCTGCTGCCTCGTCTGTCTGATTTATGTCTCTTCTCTGCACCAGGTAGTGTGGGTGACCGCCACCTTGCCCTACATTGTGCTTTTCATCCTGCTAATTCGAGGCGCCACTCTGCCCGGAGCCTGGAGAGGTGTGGTGTTTTACCTCAAACCCCAGTGGGATAAACTGCTGGAGACCAGTGTGAGTTGGGCAAAGTCGGTCGATCGGCTGCATAGAATTCAAGCCTGAAAAGCATGGCCATGTTTTGTGTGTTTGCTTCCTCGAGAATCACATTTCATCATCATTTTCTAAGCATTTAAATCACTTTGTGGTTACCTGAAGCCTCACCTGATGTGAAAGTGACCATAGGAAAAGATATGAAAGAAAAGGAAAAAGGAAAATATAGATGGAAAAAGTAAATAAAATCTAAATAAATATACACAATCATCAAAAAACAAGCTTAGTTTATTTTTTGATGATGATGTGGACAGATGTGGACATACTTGACGCAGCCACTTTTTACAGTGCTAATCTATTTCAAAGCAATCTTTTTTATTATCCTCAACAGATAATCATCTTTTTTCATCTTCAAAAGTCCAAAACGAAAATGTGTGTGCACAATTTCCCAAAAGAACCTTCATGCTGCAAACGGTGATGACTAAAAGGAGCACAACTTTCTCCACAGTTGAACATTTAGGAGTAATGCTGATGAGTATTTAATGTGCTGAACGGGTGAAATGAAATAATATCTGGATCTTCAGAGCATGAGAGGTGGTACTTTAATATATACACTACATTTGTTCAAACCTACCCATTAGTCTCTTGAGAATCTGCCTATATTTCTTTTAGATGTATGAAACATCCTCATCCCCAGCTCGCTGCTGTTGTTTGCTAAACATGTGTGAGGTCTTTGGTTGGAGGGGAATATGGATGAGATGAAATGAGATGCATAAATAAGCCACCGAGCAGGATAATAAGATGCATAATTGGTTTAGATTTTCTGCCCATTAACAAAGGCCTCCCTTTCTGTCTCACTCACCAATATCCAACGCTGTCCTCTTTCTTTTTAATGCTGAATGCAAGCTGCCCTTCAGATCTCCCAGCGTACAGCTGTGTGGCAACTAGACTCCTATCAGAACAGCAATCAGGACACAAATCAGAAAAATTTAAAAAGTGATCATTTGATGATGTTAAATCGATAAAAAGGACTAGAAGAAATGCATTTGGCCTGAGTATATTTTTTATACTTTTAAATGCAACCTATAACGTCTCAGAACACATAAAGTTGGAGTCTCAACAGTGTTCTTGCTCTTTCTGTTTCTGTGTTCTCAAGGTTTGGGTGGATGCTGCTGCTCAGATCTTCTTCTCTCTTGGGCCAGGGTTTGGGGTCCTCCTGGCTCTCTCCAGCTACAACCCCTTCACTAATAACTGCTATCGGTAAGAATTTCGATTGACCTGTGATATACTGATTAGTGTGAATCAGCATTTGTGGTTTAAACACAGTTTGGAAAGACAAATGGTCTGAATGAAAGGCTGCAACCTCTGCCCACAGTGTGCAGTCTGTGGAATATGAAAAAAAACATCTCCTTTTGAATTTAAGGTTATCGCTGAATGACTTTAGTGCACAGCAAGCCATGGAGACCCTGTGGATTTATTGTTAATGCCTTAAGTACAGTGTTGCAGCAGACAATGATATTAGAGGGAGGAGCGGTGAATATTACATGGTGGATGTAAATGCAAAGCTGTGCACAGGAGAGATTAAATATACAGTCCTAGTATGACTAATGGTGTGTGTTACTGATGTGATTAGCAGAGCAAAGTGGCATTTGTGGAAACTGTAGTAGCAAACAGACAGATTGTGAATGAAACGGGATGCTGCATGAGTCAGTTTGTTTCCGTAAGAAGCATCAAACATTTTCCAAACACATTTCAAAAACATAATGAGTCATTCCTTCAAGAGATCATGCTTTTCAGCACAGTTTTTGACTAAACAAATATATATCCATCCATCCATTATTTATACACTGCTTAATCCTCATTAGGGTCACGTTGGGCTGGAGTCTATCCCAGCTGACTTATGGTGAAAGTAGGGAACACCCTGGACAGGTCACCAGTCTATCACAGGGCTACACATAGAGACAAACAAGCACACTCATATTCACACCTACAAACAATTTAGAGTCACCGATTAACCTCAGCATATTTTTGGACTGTGGGAGGAAGGCAGAGTACCCAGAGAAAACCCATGCATGCACAGGGAGAACATGCAAACTCCATGCAGAAAGATCCCAGGAAAGCCAGGACGTGAACTGTTGATCTTCTAGCTGCAAGACGAAAGTGCTAACCACCGATCCACTGTGCAGCCCAAAACAAAAATATAATATATGGGGGTTTTTTTGTAATAAATGTTCTTATTTTCTCCTCAGTATTTACATAATTTTAGTTACAATATGTCTTATAAATTGCCAATTCTGCCTCCAAATGGTATATTTCGTAATATATAAAAGAAATGCACAACACGAATAAATAATAAAGTGCTAAAATGCTTTGGGAGAAACAATTCACAATTATGGATGTTTGGACTGGAGCACATAGCATGAGTTTCAACAATAAAGTTCTTCATATAATCCTTCCTGGAGATGGAAAAATGACATTTTAAAAAAATTTCTGGAGGCGACCCGATAGCCGAGTGGTCAAGGATAATAACTCATGAGCGAATATGCCTTAAAAAAAGCAACTGCCTCGGTCTATTTTCGGTACCTTTGCTGCTCGTCATTCTTTTACTCTTTGTCCCTTCATTTATTGTTTGTCTCCATTGTCACGTACAAATAATGGAATAAAATATCAAAAGAATTTTTTTTTGTAAAAGCTGCAGACTGACACTCGGTAATTACTAGAAGGCTGTTAACATTGGTAAATGCAGAGATAGTTTTACACCTCCAATGATCCCACATCATACATCCTTCTGTTGTGTTTTCCTCATTAGTATTACTGCAGGATGCATGTGGTTGCTTGTCAGGAGTTCATTCATGAAACATAACAAAGCTGAACAAAGCATATAGAGGAATCCGTTAAACAAAGGTCATAAAGGTCAGTGCTGACCTGTCTGTCACTGCAGACAGAAATACACTAGAATAGTGCAGTTTATTTAAAAGAAATACAGATTTTGCCTTAAAAACATGTTCATATGTATAAGCAATATGTGTGACTGTAATTGTACTGCATTTCCTTGAACAGAGTTTAATTTCTTCCTCAACAGTGACGCCATTGTGACCAGTCTGGTAAACTGTCTGACTAGCTTCGTGTCGGGGTTCGTAATCTTCACGGTGCTCGGATACATGGCAGAGATGAGGAAGGTAGAGGTTGAGGATGTTGCCAGAGATAAAGGTCAGCAAATATGAAGAAAATAAAACAACTATAGCAACAATCTTCTTCAATAATCAAAAGAATACCATAAAATACCCTGGTTTCTTTACATTCAATGCTGTTGTGCTTTCCAGGTCCGAGTTTACTCTTCATCACGTACCCAGAGGCCATTGCAAACATGATGGGCTCGACCTTCTTTGCAATCATCTTCTTTGTGATGATGATCACGCTGGGTCTGGACAGCACGGTACGAACTGTGAAATCTGGACGCTATGAGCACATGATACAAACATGACAAAGAAACACATAAAAATGATAAATTATGCAAGAACATTCTACTTCCTGTGAATGAATAGTCATTTTCATGAGCTACATATTAGATTATGTTACACAGGATTAAATGTTACTAAGTCTGACTAAATGTAATCCTCTGAAAAATAAAAGTAGCCTTTTACTTATTGCAATACGGTTTCATTTCAACAAAATAAAACAAACAAATTTGGGTTTTTTTCCACTAACTTCAAGCATGGAAATGTGGGAGTGGTCTATTGCTGCAGTGAAGCTAATTTTACTGAAATGTAGAATTCTCTCTTGATATTAAGTATCTGATATAATGTTGTACTGTGATTCTGTGCTTCAGTTTGGAGGGCTGGAGGCGATCATCACTGCTGTATTGGATGAATACCCCGATCATTTCTCTCACAGACGGGAACTTTTTGTCCTGGGCTTGGTAGTTGTTTGTTTTTTGGGCTCTCTGAGCACCCTCACAAATGTAAGTCATTTGTGTTTTAAATTAGTTCACCTTTGTTTAAATCGCAGTGAATTAAAATTCTGATATCTGTCATGCGTTGCTGAAACTCAGTGATGGCTGATGATGGTCTAAGTCGATGTAAAATGTTGTCGGCAGGGTGGAGCCTATGTGGTGAAGCTGCTGGAGGAGTTTGGAGTCGGAAGCTCCATTATTGCAGTGGGTTTCCTTGAGGCCATCGCAGTTTCTTGGTTCTATGGTAAAAAAAAAAAAGAAAAAAAAAGATTGTCATTGTCTGTCTTTCTTTCTATTTCTTTCATCTTGTTGACCCTTTGAATCAAATCCTCTGCACACTGTGTTATTTTCGCTGCTTACAGGTATCAAAAGATTTAGCAGTGATGTTCAGGCTATGCTGGGCACAGCTCCAGGATTGTTCTGGAAAGTGTGTTGGGTTGCCATCAGTCCAGCATTCCTGGCGGTAAGATACAAAAATATTCTGAGCTGTATTTACAGTAAACACCCGACAAGCGAGTCCAAATGTCTACAGAGCTAAGATGCACTTAGATCACATGAAAAACAGAAGATCCTTCATTCAATTTCAGACACTGGGAATACTTTAACGTGCAGTGCTTTAAAAATAAGATCAAACAAACATCATCCATTTAAGTCATCCAGAGATCAACTGGCTGTTGCGGACCAAGATATGAGTGAAAGCTTAAGATCAAGAGACGACTGCTTTAGTGGCCTTTGAAGGCTGCAGAGACCAAACACCTCAACCCCCTCTGTAGATTAAACCCTCCTCTGCATGAAATATCTTCCTTAAAACTTTTCCTGCAGCATGTATATTGCAAAACACTTGGGCAAACGTCAGTCTTTCTCCTCTACATACTGTTTAATATCCTTACCTCTGGTTTGCATCCATCTCTCTGGTTGTCTTCCTGTTGACATTTTGCATTATAACACCACATTGACTCCCTTTGTATATTTCTTTAGTAATGTGTGAAAGTGTGACAAGTACATTACCCCTCCTGTCTCAGAATATTACAGCTGCATTAACATATATGGAAATGTTATGATCTTCTCAGTATATCATAGTGAGCTCCATGCTGAAAGCGCCGTCCCTCACGCTGTTTGACTATAAGTATCCAGACTGGAGCATCACTGTCGGGTACATCATCGGCTTCTCATCTTTCATGTGGATCCCCATCTACATGGTCTACAAGTTGGTGTGGACCCCTGGGTCTCTGAAACAGGTCAGAGGATGAAGAGTGAGACAAAGGCGTGCTCAAAGCATAAATTTCCTCACATTTTCTTTTAAAGCAACCTTCATGAACGCTTTGCTTTCCGCAGAGGTTGGCGGTGTGTGTGAGACCAGAGAGAACCATCCCAGACATCCACGCCGACAACCTCAACATGGCTACAGTCCCATAGGAAGAAAAACACCTTCATCTGCTTGTAGATTCCCATTCAAGCCACACTCTTTAAATTATTTGTGACCAAACCTGATCGGACATCATGACCTGCTTATGATGTGTACACTGTAAAAACTTAAATGCTGCTAAATTTGTAATTCTAAGGGGAACTGAGATAGCAATATTCATATCTTTGCCATATGTGTAACGTCTGTGTGACTCAGACCTGCACTGCCAAGATAGTTTATAGCTTTCACATATTGCCATTTTCAAGTGTTGCTTTTGTGTGGTTGTAGGAGTCAGTAGTAAATTGAATGGTCTGTCTGTATTGACCTTACAAGAACACGATGCCAAGGAAAATAAAAACATGTATTTCTAAATGTAAAATTCAGCACATCATTTCTATTGCATGGGAACATGTCCTCTTAAGTTCTGTATTTTCGGTACTTTGTGAAGGTTTGATTAAATCAGCTCTGCATGTTCAGATGTACTAACAGTGGCTGCACCAGTGCTGCAGCGGTGAGGTTATCATTGTTTTTTTTGTTTTTTTTTTACTGCTTAACTAATTACAGGAGCAGCGTATTATGAGGTGAAATGGGACCAAACCAGCTGAAATTACAATCCTAGTCAATGCTGTAGTTCGTACTGACACAGTAAATCTGTAACGCAGTGCTTGTATAGGATGCTGCTGGATATATCTACAAAAAAATGTTCTGTTTTTCCCTACAAGTGTTTGTAATGGAGGTAAGTGAGGCACACAGACAAAGACTACTTGAAAACTATATTTATAGTTTTATAGACTGTGTTGTTTCATAAAGTGGATGCTTTGTACATGTGTGTGTAACCAACATTTTCAATGCAACCTTAACTAGGCTTTGTGCAGCTGTTTGTGTATTACTTTAGTTTTTCAAATTCAAAATGTCATTTTTGGTTTTCATCTTATGTCTTCATTTAACTCCACACAGCTTTGCCTTAATTTGAATAAATATTACACTGTATGTACAAATATTGTAAAGGCTGTATTGATTATTTATTGGTATTGTGCCTCTCCAGATAATGTTTTCACTCTCTAATTGAAGACTGTTTTTTTTAACCACTGATCAAATGAGCAGCATATTATGAGGTTAAATGGAACCAAATCAGTTGAAATTACAATCCTTTATTTATTTTAGTCGATGCTGTATTGAATGTTGTTGCAGATATACAGTATATTATGTGGTAGCTAATCTAAAAAGCTGTATGCTTCATTTATATTCTTAGAGTAATGTGATGAGCAAAGTGATGATGATTGTTGTGTGATTTCAGGCCTCTCCAATGTGCTTTCTGCAAGAAAATGTGTATAAATTAATTATATTATAAATTATATGGTTTATCTTTGTGCCTCTTTTCATTCCTGGAGGTTAAACATGAATATAATAAAAAAAAAAACACATTTTTTGGTAGTTTCACACAAATTCCACCATTTATGTTAAAACAGTTGCTATATTTTCTCCCTGAATTGTAAATGTGTAGGAGATTACATGAGAGGCTTGCTGTTGCAAATCTCCATATGGTTATCTTTGTGTCTTTGTAATGGCTGTTGGCTGTTGCTGCTCTATTAGATATTCTAATCAACAAGCTAATTTGCAATATCCAGAATCCATCAACATACAGTTCAAGGAAAGAGAGCAGCCTAAACCTTCACATGCTCCCGACATGATTCCTACTAACCCCTCACATCATTACTTATTCAGCTGATTTTTATTCAGGCCAGGCCGGATCCCTTCAGGGACGACAGGTATGACATAGACAAGAGCAGAAAGTGCTTCTGAACATTTGATTCTGCATTGAGGCTGCTTGTTGATGGACGTGCAGATCAAAGCTCTTTTGTGTCAGTGACTGCTATTGAAGTAGAGAACCGGCAAGCGCAGGAGACACATAAAAGAGACTCGAGCGAAATAGGTGGTTTCTCCTCTATACCTGACGTAAACAGCTTGACAAACAATATATTGGGAAAAAATGACTGAACAGGTATATTTCAAAAACCTACTGTTGAGGCCATTAATTCTGACAGAATATAATACACTGGTGGGTAAGTGAATGCACATAATAAAGAAGAGAGATTACAGAATTTCTACTGTTTTGTTTGGATGGTGAAGAATTTGAAATTCTCTCACTCGCATTGAGGCCTCTAATTCCAAACTGTTGTACTTTTTGTTTGCTAATCTCACTGAGGTGCATTATGATGACAGAGCATGAATACGTCACCTGAAGTTTTTCTACACATTTCATAATCCAATATGCCTTCCTGTAACATGTGGGAGTATTTGACAGGTCTAGATTGTGCTGTAATGTGAGCAGGAAAGATCGACTTTGGAATAAATGTGATCTGTAAAACATTTATAATGCAAAAAGTACTTGTTGGATGTGCAAAAAACAGACATAATTTACATGTATGGTTACTTTTCATAAACAGTTTCATCGCATATACCAATGCTGAGATCCAAAATGACATCAACTGTATATTAATAGCAGATTTTATTCACATAGCCGACCTCTGCTCATATCCACACCTTTGGACAGCTTCCTGTCTTATATGCCCTCGAAATCTGCATAAACACTGGAAGGAAACAAAATCACCTGAGAGGAACCTTAATGCAGAAAGGTGGAGGTTACATTTCCTGCACCAGAAAATGTTGAATTATATCACTAGAGAGATGAAATTTGAACCTTAAGACACCACAACAAACTCATTATCTTTCATTCATTATATTTATGATACATTTTATATTAATATTGCTATTATTGGTTATTTTTTTTAGAATACAGGACCTCATAGCTTATTAATCTCTGCTTTCATCCCCTCCCACATGACTGATTTTGAATCATGCACAGCTGTCCTATAAATAAAGACTACTCATTTTCCTTACTTTTGAATAAAACGGTGAAAGCTTAAGCCCACTGAACCAAAATGTCTGGTATGATAACACATGTTGTTGTTAGACAGCCTAGATTGTCTAAATATTTCAATTACTGCAGTGTGAATAAATATCTTGGTGTTCGGCGTACTTTCCATAGATTAAACAATCTCTGAATAACAATTATTTGTGTCACGCTTCCTTAAATTTGCTGTCAGAAAATTGTTCAATTCTACAGATGAATGAGTGATAACGGGTTTGAAAAACAAACAAACGTGAGAGACACCGAATCATGCTCATAATACGTTAAGAACTAAACTGAGTGCATTTTCTTAATTAGCCTATTAACCCTAACAAGTGTCCATCCTTGCTTACTCAAGTGACAGATTATAAAAAATATGTTGATTCAGTGTAAATACCTTCATATATCCAATTAAAACAGGATCTCTGACTTTGTGCTGTAATGAAATGCTCTTCTGTTGTGATGAATTCATCCAGGAAGCCTCCAGTTTTAATCAGGCCACCGTGAGTGACATTTCCTCATGCTCATTAAGCTTCTCTGCCATGTAATCAAGAGCTATAAGAGTTTGTAATGATGCGCATGCTTCTATAGAAGATGAAGAAAAAGGCCATATACATCAGTCATGCGGAGTAATTACATAAGGATACAACCCCAAGGAGCTTGACCTTTCTATCTATTCTTCATTGCTCTTTGACATTTCAGAAATGGGAAATGTGATGGAGGCCGCACACTTGTTTGATGGTTACCAGTAAGAGAGGAGATTTTCTACCCTTCGTATTTTCGCACCTGAAGCTTTCAGTGTCCTGTGGCAGCTTTCAGTGCTGCAGAAATGTCCTGCAGTTAACTCAGCCAGATACACTGAGATGACTGATATGTCAATTGACAGATAAATAATCATATATAAATAAATATATCAGATATCAAATAACTTAAGTTGAAGTAGTTTTCTTATTTTGCACAGCTGATGTTTACATTTGGAAAGCCTTGTTGCATTTGAGAATGCATCCAATGGGACATCACAATCAATTAGGCATGATGTGTTAATTCCACGACAGGAGATACGCTATGTTACCTAAAACTAGTTAATAGCCCACATATATCGGTATCGGTATTGGTTGATATCGGAATCGGAAATTGAGAGTTGGACAATATCGGCATATTGGCTATTGGCAAAAGAGCCAATATTGGACATTCAAACAAGCATATATTACAGATTCTATTTTTCCTTTCTGTAGCTTTCATCTCGTATCTGTCCCAACTGGATCACCACAAAGGTCAACTAATGAGGGTGTTTAGGAAGACCAGAGGAACAAGAGGACGCAACATCAGCATGATCATGGCCACCATGGACAACGATACAGATCTTAGGAAAGTACAGATATGGAGAAAACAGTTTTGGGAGTCTACGCTGTCCGACATGAGGGAGCAGACTCAATAGATCTGGTGGAGAAAGCTTTTCATCAATTTCCAGTTCACAGCCCTGCAGATGCCCACGTAGCTCCTGCAGCCTTTCCTCCAGCTGTCTGTCACTCCCTAGCTCAATCTGCAGCTCAGTCACCTAAAACTCTTCCTCCTCCATCTCCACCTCGTTCTTTCTCAGGTGCTTCTCTCGCCTCAGGATCTCCTCTATCAACACTCCACCTGGGTCGTTTACATTGAAGTAAATGCGATCATTTACTTCAATTGGGGAAAAAACATCTGTGTAGCTTTTAGTCAGTGACTAATCACATATGAAAAACTGACAAATCATTGACTAATTGCCTAATCATTACTAGTGATACAGTAATCCGTCGGCATTAGGACCCAGATCCTCCAGCGGAAGACGAAACCTCACGCCCAGCATCATCACCATCATCCTCCTCCTCATCCTCCTGTAGGACCCACCGCTATGATGCTGCAGATCATGATCCCTCCAGTTGTAATAATGTATTTTAGTGTGATGGTCGGAGCTCAGTCGGAGGACAGACTGACCGAGAGAGCCTACGTGGTTCTGCAGAAGCAAAATTTAGGTGAGACTTAATGTGAGACTGTGACTCCGATGTGAGGCCTGTCAGTGCAGGAAGTGATGCTGACATCAAGGCTCCTGTTCGGTGTTTCTACCGCAGTCCGATGCCTTTTCTTTATCATACAGAGACATTAACCTGCTGATAATCACCAGCAGTCGGTCCATCATGCTGTTAATCTGCTGTCTGTCTGTCCGTTCAGTCACTTTGGGGAGTGTCCTGGCCGTGCTGCTGCTGCTCATGATCATCATGGCTGTCTGCGTCTACAAACCGCTGGCTCGTCGCTGAAACTGTCCCGAAACCGTCACCGACAAACGGACATGCCCGGTGCAAAGAGCCGCCTGCACCGAGGAGCCGAGTCCCGGTACCGGAGCCTCCTGCTGAGGGGAGCAGACCGGGGAGAGCTGATCTCTGCCACCTAGCTGCCAGGAAGTCTGCACAGTCACTGTCAGCTGATTAATCTGTCATGAGCTCAGGTTATTTAAGAGTTGTTGTTGTTTTAATGTCGTAGGCAGAAGCTTAAAGGTTCTGAAATACCGACCCAATCATGTAGAGGTGTTGTACCAAAAAATGATCATCTGCCAACAAAAAAAAACTGATTGCAGTCTACTAAAGCAATGATAGTCATGTCTCTACGTAATTTTATCTTATCTGTGTTATACACAAACCAATTCCGTCCTTTTTTCCCAGTTAAAATAGCTTAATGCCAGTTAAAGTCATATAGTGCTAGATGATGCTTTCCACTTCCCAAAAAGTGACTGCAGCACTTACATTGTGACTGAAATGTTAGTGCATTAAAATGATCTGATTTCATTCAATATTTTCATGATCAATTAATATGCTGGTTATTTTCTAGGTTAATTCATTACTTCTTTGGTTTGTAAGATATCAGACAATGGAGAAAAATGTCATTTAGAGTTCACTACAGCTCACGATGACTTCCCTATAAGTCTATTTTTGTCCAGAGACCAAAGAGATTTACTTTAATAAAGAATTTAAAAAAGAAACTATAGTGTTCCAATTTAATAAGCTGAAATCAGAAAATGTTGATTATTTTTCTCCAATAGTTGGTGATTCATTTAATAGTTGACAAATTGATCAATTATTAATTGCAGTTCTTGTATAATCTTGAATGTCAGGTCTGATTGTGCAGTTCTTATGATAGTTTGATCCAGGTAAAAGCAGCTGTAGATGTAAACTGACTGGCAATCAGTTTTTGGCAAAAAAACAAACAAAAAACCCCCAAAACAAAACCCTACTAATTATAATAATAAACACCTGTACTCAGTACCCATCTCTACTCATGCATAAATCAACACACCTTAAATATCAAGATGTGAACCATTTGTTTTCGTTGACTCTTGCTTATCACACACTGCAGAGATGATTGGATACTTGAGCTGTAACAGAACTTATTGAGATTCGTAATAAATATTTGTTCTTGTATCTTATGTCATAATTTCATTAAGGTAAGCCAGACTTCCATTCTGTGACGTCGCCGGTGACGACGTCATCAATTTATTCTGAGTGATGTGACTGATGACATCATGCCTAGCAAAAGTTTTTAAAATAGGGAAGAGTTTTGTTGGTTTAGAGGTATTCTTGACGCTGTTAGCAAAGCTCATAATTGTTTGTGTCACCCTATCTTCAGGTAAGAAAACAGTGTAACTGTGCAGAGCTTGCCCAGCCTGAATCCCTTCAACTGGGACATATTTGAAAGAGCAGAGACGAGTGCACTCGAGAGAAAGGTTGCGGAACAGAAAGTGGACCTCAAGAAGGCAGAAGAGCAAAATGACGTTCAAGTGAGAACAATCAGATTGCTCTCTGAAGAACATGCCTCATGGGAAGCAAGGATCGGACAGGTCTCTGATCTCTCTGCTGAAATGGACAAAAAGATTGTAGACCTGTCCCACTTTCTCTATTCAAAGAAAGATAAAAAGAAAAAGATCGTCGAGCAGCTAGAATGTTCGACTAAACAGCTTGACAATGAGAAGTCTGCGTTAAAGAAGATGGAAGGCGTACTGCTAAATTCCAGCAATGAGCTTGAACAAGAGCGGGATGTGGTCAAATAGTTGGATGAAGAACTGCGAAATCTGAAAAAGAAGCTGCACCAAGAGAGGACCCTGGCAGAGAAGCTGGACCAAAGTGTACAACGTCTTACTGAGGAGGTCCACCATGAGAAGACTGCGAGAAAACAGTTATACAACCATCTCAAGGAAGAAGTCGAGGTTGAAGTTGGTATGCAGATGGACCAGGAGACCCCATCTGATGCTGAAGATGAGGTAACTCAGACACACCATAAAAAAAAATTGTCAGGTGTGCCAACCATCTTCACAAGTCCTGGATACAACAAAAAGCCAGGACCATGAGGAAGAGACAGCCGAGGTGGTAGAAGAGGTTCCAGAGACAAACCAGGATTCTCTTTGGAGTCGAACCTCCCAATACTTGAGCTGGAAGACTGTTGGTGTGGTAGTTGGTCTAACAGTCGGTCTGTCTGTGGCCTTTACTTTCGTAGACCCACACCGTTTAATGCTAGTGCACCACTTTAAAAAAAAATTATATTCAATTGCAAGTAAATTTAAAGTATTCACAGCTTAATATTCTGATGCCATGATAAGAACTTTAAGATCTAAATAGCTGACTGTGTTAAGTTAAATAAATAAATATTTAAAAATAAAGTTAGTAATAAATAAAATATTGCAATATTTTTTAAAAATAATTTAAATAATTAAAATGAATTTAAAAAATGGTAAAATTAATAAACCTCTGTGTCACATGTGTTGCATATAATGTGTATTCTAAATAGCCACCTTTGCAATTAATTAATATTCATTGTCATTGAAATTAATTGCAATTTGGATTTAAAATCTGCCTTCCCGGGATCTTTCTGCATGGAGTTTGCATGTTCTCACTGTGCATGCATGGGTTTTCTCCAGGTTCTCCAGCTTCCTCCCACAGTCCAAAAACAGGCTGAGGTTAATTGGTAACTCTAAATTGCCCATAGGTGTGAATGCGAGTGTGACTGATTGTATATGTAGCCCTGCGACAGACTGGCGACCTGTCCAGGGTGTCCCCTGCCTTCGCCCCAAGTCAGCTGGAATAGACTGCCTTGTTGTCACTACATATGGCAAAACAACAAATTTGTTTGACCGCTTAAATCAGCAGGACAAGATCTGTACGAGGAGCATGAGCAAAAAGCCTCCTCCCACAGTCCAAAGATATGTTGAGGTTAATTGGTGATTGTAAATTGTCCGCAGCTGTGAATGTGAGTGTGTTTGGTTGTTTGTGTGTCCCCTGCCTTCGCCTTGAGTCGGTTGGGATAGACTCCAGCCCTCGCTACCCTACAGAGCATTAAGTGGAGTATAGAAAATGGATCGATAGTTAATGTTGTAGACACTTACAGCTGCCTATAGTTAGGAGGTTCCAAAAGTCTGTGCAGGTGGCCAGCAATGTATAGAGGGAAATATGACAAATGAAAATGCAACGTTTTTCAAGATCAAACTCAGACTCATTCCTTTTAAGAAAAACTTACCCACCACAGTACATTATAGAACAGCACATAATGAGGACACCTTTGTTGTATTTTTATAAATAAAATACATAACCCATGTGTGTAATCCTCATAGAAATAAAGTGCTTTTATTTTAGACCATTTTTAGACCATTTTGAAACTGACATATTCTCTTAAAATTTTTATCATATTTAAAAAAAAAAAAAAAAAAAAAAACAACTTTGCAGCCTGAACGGTGCCTTGCAAAGATTAAACGAAGCTAGTTTTTTCAAAGTTGACTCTTCAGCAGTTTGGCAACTTGGTCGTTACAACTAGTAGTTGTTCAGCTGAAGCTCCTGACGCAGCAACGCAGAGACCTTTGATAAGTGGTTGGTTGTCAGTGAACTCAACTATAGTGGTTAATGCATGTTACTCAGCATCACCCTGGTACAGCGGAAAGCTCTTCATCTTGTTTTTTTAATTACAAAATTTTTAAAAATCTCTTCAGAAAGTTTAGCCGGAGTGGCACTACATAACATTGTGACTGCGCCTCGGCTCCACCATGTGTTATCAGAGCAAAGCAATCCTTGGCACATGCTGAAGAAACTAAACCTATATATGGTGGGCATGCTTGATCTTAAAGTCTGTGCTGTCTTTTCTTCTGCTCAGAGGTCTTGGGTTGTCCGTGGCTACAAAAGGGAGACTGTCCTCACAAACCGGAATAATCTCTGCAACACTAGTTGTGTAGCTGCTTCTAAGCTGCGTGACAGGTGTAAATCCACAGACACTGGTCTCTGCTATTGCATGTTTGAACTGAGGTGAAGTTGCTCACTGACAGTTTACAAAAATAAGTCCTTTGTCACCACAAAATCAGAGGAGACATTAAAAATCAGGTCAGGGAACTTAAAACCTCATCCTTACTGCAGCAAAGCTACGTTACCATGCGGCTAATTTGAAATCTCTCTCACAGCAACATGCTTTTGTTTACCCATCTGTAGAATGTACATTCACAAAGTACGGGAAAATGCATTTACATATGAACATTTAACTCAATGAACCCAATTAAATTAATATTGGTACACTATAGGGTGATATGCATGAGTGGTACCATTTTGCACCAAAATATTTACCAGGTGATAATTTCAGAAAGTTTTACAGTTGATTAAAAAATTATTCCAAAGTGAACGGTGAATCTGTAAAGTTGGAACCCTGAGATTTCTGTCATTCAGTGAACCCATGATTCTCACCAAAGTGACTCTGTAAGATGACTTCACTGTGAAGACACTCAAATCTCAACTTTTAGGTTCACAGTGCCAGTTGCTCTCTGTTGCGCTAGACTGTTTTCATTCTAGCTTACAAAAAATCAGAAGCAACAAGTACTGAGGAAATTAAAAACAACAGTTTTTTGGACTGTATGTGCTGCATTTGAGTGCCAACACTATATAAAGTCACCTTCAGTAGTCAAACTTATTTTATTTATAGAACCTTAATTAAATTGATTCAGTCCCATTCTACACAACAATTCTATCAATTCTTGTAGGTTGCTGTTGTGATTCTGAATAGGAAAAGAAACAAAATAAATAAAAAGTAGAACCCAACTAAAATGATCTTAGTCAATGAATCACGCTTGAAGATGGAGACACACTATGCCAAGATAGAAATATACAAAAGAGTATGCGCTTACGAAAAATACCATTTGGAAAATATTGGATACGGAGAGTTTGATATTGCCTGTGCAAGAATGATCTGCTACAGAAAGAAATCTGCGGTTGCATAGATGACTAGAGTGGTTTGGGAAGGTAATTTGAGGTGTGGTGGTTGCTTCTGGATCTGGAAAAGTTGTATTAATAGTATTCCCTCTTATTCCCTTTACTTCTCAGTGAGCGACAACTGCAGTATCCTCTCCAGCTCCTCTTCCTCCTGCTTCCTCATCCTCTCCTCCTCCTCTTGAACTCGTGCAGAGAGCTCCATGGCCAGGCGGAGGTCCGAGTCGGGGCTGGAGGCAGAGGGGGAGCTGGCAGGGCTGGAAGTGTCTCTGTATTCCACTAGCACCCCCTCTGGGATACTCCTAGAAGGACATTGAGGGGAGAAAATGAGATCCAGCTCTGCTCTGTCACTTTCACAAAGCATCCAAGTATTCCAAAAACTACCAAGTAGCAAGAAAACAGGAAACTGCTGTTTTTAATGCATTCAATTACTGAGTTGCTCTGCGAACAACCTAAACCTGTTCCTACCTGTCACTCTGGCTACTTGGCAAAACATCAGTGAAGTCCGCATCCACATCATCCCAGCTCCCCTCCTACAACCACACATAGAATATAAAAAATATGAAATGTGAAAATAAATCCACAGAGGACGCCATCAACCACCTGCTACACACAGCCCTGGCCCACCTGGACACTAGGAAGGGAATTATGTGTGAATGCTGTTTGTGGACTTCAGTTCAGCATTCAACACCACAATCCCCTCCAGACTGGTCACTAAGCTGTAGGACCTCGGACTCATCTCCTCCCTGTGCAGGTGGGTCTACAGCTTTTTAACCAGCAGACCACAGGTGCTTCGAGTGGGAAAACACCTGTCCCACTCAGGCACCCTGAACATCGGCGCCCCCCAGGGCTGTGTGCTGAGCCCTCTGCTGTACTCACTGTACACTAATGACTGCTTGTCCACATCAGACTCTAACATCATTCTTAAGTTTGCTGACGACACAGCATTGGTGGGTCTGATCTCCAACAATGACGAGGAGGACTATTTGATGGCGATCTCCCACCTGGAGGACTGGTGCAGAGACAACAGCCTCCTCCTGAACGTCAGCAAGACCAAGGAGCTGATTGTGGACTACAACAAGAAGTAGCAGAGGGCATACCATCCACTCAGGATCAGCGGGACAGAGGTGGAGAGAGTGGAGAGCTTCAAGTACCTGGGTGTTAACATCAATCAGGACCTGACGTGGTCCTGTCACATCAACACCCTGGTGAAGAAAGCTGGACAGTGTCTCTACCACCTCAGACGCCTGAGGGACTTCAAGCTCCCTCTCAAGGTGCTCAGGAACTTTTACACCTGCACCACTGAGAGTGTTCTGGCTGAGAGTATCACCACCTGGATGGGCAGCAGCACCCAGCAGGACTTCTTGGCCCTGAGGAGGGTGGACATTTACAACAAGCGCTGCAGGTTAAAGGCCAAGAAGATTGCGAGTGAGCCCACCCACCCCAGCCACAGACTGTTCTCTCTGCTGCCATCAGGGCGGCGTTACCGCTGCCTGAAGGCAAACACAGAGAGGATGAGGAGGAGCTTCTTCCCACAGGCCTGCTGAACCTGAAACAATAGACTCAACAGACAATCAACACGCAACCTCTGTTCAATATCCATTCACTTTCACCTTGCATATATATTATTTGCACTATTCCACTTTGATTCATATATTTATTTTGCTAATTTCTGTCTGTCTGTCTCTGTGTGTGTGTGTGTGTGTGTGTGTGTGTGTGTGTGTGTGTGTGTGTGTGTGTGTGTGTGTGTATATATCTTGTGTGTTTTTATTCTTTATTATTGTTTCGGTCTGTGCTCGTGACAAAGGTCTTGAATCATGCAAGAGGAGCATTGACAGGATGCATTGGGGAAAAAAACACTTGGGAAAATTATAGATTTGTGTGGAGGTGTTTGTGATGGAGCTGCGTCATGATTGTTCTGACCTGACTTGTGTCTCTGCGAGACTCCAGGAGACTCTGATGGATGGCGTACTGCAATAGCTCCTCGTCGTTATTGGACATGGGCGTGTGACGGCTGCCCCCTCGACGGTGGTAACTCACAGGCACCTCAAACAAAGCGGGACACACCTGAAACAGAGGCAGTGCTGGGCGGAAAAAAAACACACAAGACAATCAGGTTACAAATTACAGATGTACATTTAGTATTTTAAAACAGTGTGTGAACTGGCTGCATTCTTACCCGCTGCTTCTTCATCGTCTCCTGAGGATGTCGGTGTAGCTGCTGCCGTTGTGGGTGCTTCCTCTTCCGTGCTGCATTTATTCACGTTGCCAAATGTAATCCTGGCATTCAGCACATGAAACAGGGGAATTTCTGCAGGAGAACAACAACATGAGATGTAAAAATAGGCAAGATAAGGGATCAAAGTGCTTCTAGTTGCAATCTATAAAAAACAATCAAAGATATATCACACACCTATTTTAACAGGAAATCCAGGAGGAAACTTCAGGGTTACAAAGTCTCGCAGCCGTGCAAAATGGGAGCTGGTTCGAGCCATGAGGTCAATAATGGGGGTTACCTGCTCCACCAGGGACAGGGGATGTTCCTCACTCATCCACAACGTACCTTTGAACCTGAGACAAGACAGAAAATGTTGTTCAGATGTGCACAAAATGTAATTTCATCATGCAGACAACATAAAGCAAAAATAATAAATAAATTATGAGTTTAATAAACCCTAAAATGTGTCTTACTTCTGTGTTCGAATGCTCAGCTCGATGGGACGACCGATGTCTCTGTTTCCAAGATCAAAGTCAGGATCAAAATACTCCTCTGGAGTGATTGCAGTGGGATTATTGGCAGTTGCATATTCAAGAGTAAGGTCCTAAAAAATGAGGCAGTTGCATGAAATCAGTTGGTGGGTGGGATCAAAATGTATTATTCTAAAACATTTACTGAATGCATATTTTACCCCTTGTGCACTTATGTGCTGCTCCACAGTTCCCAGCAGAGACTCCAAGATGTTCCTTTCACCTTCGAACAAAAAGTAACTTCAGTACTCCAATTCAGTTTTAGGAAAATGTAGTTTTGTTATTATATGTGAATGTTTTATACACAGAATGCAGTAAGATTGTTATGCACATACTTTTAATCCTGGCTTTCTCCTCGTCTGTGAGATGCTCTGTCCTTGTCCTAATTACCACATTTACATTGTTCACACTGAAAACCTGAGAGAACAATCAGAAACGAATGTCATATACTATAATAAAAGACTGTTTACAGTGATAATACACTTTGGATTTAACCATATAGATGATTTATAAGTTCTGCAAACCTTTGCTTCAAATCCATTGACCATTTCTGTTTTGTCACTTCGCCAGCCCCAAATCCCAGACTTGTTCCTGTGAAAAGTGGTTGTATTTTATAAAAATTGCGGAGAAAATCCATCATTCAGTTTGTAATAACTTCCACAGCACAGAGAATAGAACAAACTACAATGACAGTTGTCTATCAGGTAAAACTGTAACCTGTGTTTGGGGTAGCCATCCAGACACTGTGATGATAATTCATTAACTCGAGCTAGCTGCATAGTGTGCGATTAACACACCAACTTAAAAGTGAGCACAGACAGTCTGACAATATTGAAATAAATATGTTGGTGTAAATATTGGATTTTAGATAATTACATTATACTATGATACTAGAAATGTCATCTATAGATCAGGGAAAAATGATGATTAAAAAGCCTAATGGAATTACACAGCAACCTCACCCAGAGAGAAATTACATTAAAACAAGAATGAAAATGCCAACTCTTAATGAAAAACTGTCACTGCGAAGTTTGATCTTGGCTGATCAGAGGAAGTTAGATCTATTCACGTTGTGAGGAAAAGGAGAACAGAGAAAGATGTGCCTCTTGCCTCTCAAAAGCAATATCCTTTGTGTCCAAGTAGGTGTTGACAATAGGA
The DNA here is from genome assembly GCF_022539595.1 of Amphiprion ocellaris. Lineage (NCBI taxonomy): Eukaryota > Metazoa > Chordata > Actinopteri > Pomacentridae > Amphiprion > Amphiprion ocellaris. The sequence goes on along the minus strand of NC_072771.1, from coordinate 24,619,635 downwards.
GTAGTCAACCTTTTGGCAACTTCCTGCTCAGCAGGCTGCATTGACTCTAATGTGACGTCCTCCATTTCTTGGGATATATTGAAGCGTTCAGTGTCCACTACTTCATCATCATGGTTCACCTCCATCAACTCTGCACACGAATCTGTCAAAATACAGACAGGGGAAGGCTTACATAATTTTACAGAAGCAGTACCACTCTTGTAAAGAACTCAGGATTTTTTTTTGTGCGAGAGAGCTGAGACACACACCATCTCCTCTGAAGATGTAGCTTCTACGCCCTCTGATCCAGGTCATGTTTTCAAAGCCCAGAAGAGTGGCATCCACTCGCAGGCAGGCGCCACTTTTCCAAATGCGACAAACATCACTTGGACAAACTCGGGACAGAAGAGGGACTGTGAAGCAACAGCAAATGAATGTCACACGGTGGAAAAAAATGTATCCAAACGAAACAAAAACAAATGCTACACCTACAGAGACACACAAGTATGTAGTTTTTCCTGTATGACCTGATGAAACATCTTGGCTGGCAAACATTTTGAGTTGTGAGAGTATATTTAACCACAAAAAACACACGTAAATGCCTTCCTTTTTTGTATTCTGAATTGCTGATAAACAGCCTGTACTACATGCTACCATGTGCACAAACTCTAGTTTACTTCCTCTGTGTATATACTGTATATATATTTATATCCATATACAAACAACAAAACAAACAAAAACTTACTCCAACTGGTGAATTCCCACTTCATTTCCATGTAGAAGTCTGGAGACTGGAGATGAAAAAATACAGTAATTACTTACTTTGCCTGTGAAGTGCCAGGAATTCCAGGCACATGTACGGATGATGACAAGAGAGTATGGGAGGTATATAAAGTAAAACCTCGCGGATTTTTGACAGCAGCTCAGGCACTCCTCCCAGAGCAGTGGAGGCTTTGAGGTAGTCTCTGCGTTGAAGTACTAACTGGACCATCTCTGGGTCTCCAGTGCTAACTGCCTCCTGCAGCACTACACAGACAGACAAGTATAAACAAACCACTAAACCTTTTAAGGAAACAGCATCTGTTCCCAAGGAGTAGCAATTATCCATTACAAAACCTCAACAATGACGGTAATAACCAAGGAAAGTGGAACAGTTTTACTGCAATCGCAGGGGTGGATATGCACATTTACCAGAAACCCCATTAAGAGCAGATGATATGACGGTTAAAGAGAGGAAAAGGGGAGTAGAACAACCCATAAATTATCAAAAAGTCCTTTGGCAAAACAAAATGAAGGAAACATTTATGTTATTTAGACAGTTTCAGAACTAACCTGTCCAATTCTTGGCATTTTCTTTTGTGACTTCAGCACCATGTCTCAGAAGGACTCTCACTGACTCTAAGTGGCCGAGAGACACAGCCAGGTGCACGGGTGTCCGGCCTCGGGGATCCATAGCCTCAATGTCATTCTGAAAAAATAAATATATAACAGTGTGATTGTGTTTCTAATGTCCCCAGGTACCTGTTTAGAGAAAATGCTGCAGGGCCGACATGATAGCCAGTTACATGAGCAGAAGAGTATATTGTGGTGGCCCTGTAACTGAAGGCTGTCACATTACAACTCATCCAGTTGTGGTTTTACACCTTCAATTTAGGTCTTGGCTGATGATAAACTAAAGTATAAAAGTACATGAGCATCATGTCTGTTCCTCATATGAGTCTTGCGCATACACTAAACGTGTTACTGATCATCATTACTGGGTAATATCACTTAGAGCCACCAGATCATAATCAACACACACACATACACAAATAGGAATACTTAGATGCAAAGCACACAACAGACCTATATATTTCAATTATTGCTATCACTCTATTAAATCTGTGCCATCATTTGTATTCAGAAAAAACACTGTGAGTGACCCAGTGAATTGGTTGGTAGCCTAAATTTAATCTGGAAACAAGCAGTGAATCTGTATTGTAATAAATTCTTAAATTAACTTAATTTTCCAAACCTGTTGATCAGTGAATAGCTAACTTTTGTCCTCTCACGTATTCAAACGTGATCTGTGTAACTACGGAGCATCTGTCAACACCACTGGCCTACTTGAACTGGCTACGGAGATCCAACTCCTGGCTTCATCAAGCTAGCAGCCATGGTTGTGTATGTTAGCAGGATATTCGGCGTTTTTACCCACCTGTGGTAACGTTATCTGTTCTTCCAGTTTCCTGTAATCATTCTCCCACACTGCGGAATGCAAGGGGAACTTCTCTCTGATGTCTTCGCTAACGGTAGCCATGGACATCTTCCTCTCTGGAACCTCTCAGTGCAAAGTTAGCCAGCCTCTAATGAATACAGCCATGAGAAAAGCTGCGATAGCTGCACGCCAGTTCTGCTAACATATACGATAAATACGACCCATGCCCTTACTATGTGACAGCAGCATCGAAACAATATCCAATCCGGTGACCAACTTTTCCCCAAGCCGTCCCCAAATAAAACTTTTGAACAAGGAAGTGCCCGGAGGAGTAACCAGCAACGACAGGGGTGTCCTACATAGAATCACACTCACAGTCCAATTATTAACGTCTAATTAGAATTACTTGCCAACCGACTTTAAAACGGCGCTTAATTTATGCATAACTACAACAATAACCGCAACAAATGCACGACAAAGACATGTTTTTACATAATACCATCGCGTTTAGAGGAGAGAATAGTCAGCTCCAGTTTGGACGCAGCCATTTTACATGTCCGCATAGGGGTAGCAGAACGCTCCACCCAAATAATATCACGATATAATTAGATTTCCTGTCAAGCATGATTATGTATTTAATTTTTTAGGACTGCAATGCAATTTTATCCTGTAATCATTAATGAAATAAACAGTGTTGGTGATAAATTGTCCGTTTTGTCTTTAGCGTGGAAATGGGATCGGCCCTGCTCGGAGGGACGTTGAAAATGTGAAACGGCATCGCCAGTGTGCTGCTGTGTAATACGTGAGCCTAACGACTCACTGTAGCTTTAAACTGTATTGATTTCAAATTATATTAAATACGCAGTTGTGGTTTACTCTGTCGACTCATCTCAATGGTGTTTGGTACACTTTGTAACTCCGAAGGTTTTATTGAACAAGTCCTCAATGCGGGGCACTGACACATTTGAATTGATTTTATATTTTCCTGTTATTTTATTTAGAAATGAAAGACGGATTTTGATGCGCAATATGTATTTTTTTAAAGTCTCCCGGTGAATGGAAATTCATCATGTGTCGGCCCATTATTCGCTGTAAAACAGAGTAGATTTATACCGTCTCAAAAATTGAATAAATCAAACTCACCTCCAGATCGTGGGACTATATTCAAGTTTAGTCCCTCAGTTAGGTCTGTCAGGTTGTGCACTGACCAAAATTGCGGCAAATTTAACCAAAAATATTGCGCCATATGGGGGAGTTATTCTTAAATGAAGATTTACAAAGAAGAAAGAAAGAAATTTACTGCATCAATTTTACAAAGAGGCCTTATACCTGTTATTTTAACAAATTTATATCCTGAGAGGCCAAACAGTGGGCACAGTATCCCCATAGGGGGTCACGGTGCAGCTGCCTGTTAGAGCGGCTGTGAGTGCTGCTGCCTACCAGAGGCTCAAATGGGCAGAGGCTAGTTAGCTAGTCAGGTGGGCGCTGCTAAGTCAGCTAACTCGCAGGAAAGCAACATTGTACTCAGTCCTGTGAGGAAATGGTTGTAACGCAGACGGCAGCCAACACGAAGTGGCTAGCAACAGTCAAGTGAAGTATCGTAGCAGGTCGTTGCTCGGATTGTTTTTAATTAGCTTGGTTTAGCTAACGCGGAAGGCATCTGCACACAGTAATCAATGGTTAGCATAACGGACATAATACTGCGCTCATTTTAAAAGGCATTTCTTCCCCAGTAAAGGATGTCTAAACGCCTGCGGAACACCGAGGTGTGCGCAGATTGTAGTGTTCCAGGTAAGTAAATCAATCCCTGCATTGTTTAGCTGTTTTTTACCTACTGACGTTTGCTTCTGCAGTAGCCAAAGCTGGATTAAATAAGATTATCAGTGCTGCCACACGCTTCTTTCTTCTTTACAGCAATTTAGGCGTGCAGTTTACTGTTGTTATAGCAGGGGAAGTTGTTGACTTAAGAAGCAGCTGTGTTTTTTTACACTGTTGCTTGGTTAAAATTACCAGCCAAGTGTGGATGATATGTGCCAATTACATTATATTAAATTATATTTATTGCACAGTTGTTGTTTGAATGTTTCTCACAGCAGAAGTGGCATGTAGGCTTTTCCAGCATATTTGAAATGTAATCATCCATTATGAAATGTAATCCTAGAACTGTAGGAAAGTGCTCTATAAGCTCCCTGTTAAGTCTGAAGTACAGTTGGGATGACTGCATCATTCATAAAAAGTCAGTCGTCTCCTGGCAGGGTGTCCCATGTTGACAGTGTGTGACTGAGCTGAACTAGTGCTAATGAGGAATGACTGTATGTAATGGCATGGTTTTTCCCTCCACTGATTATTTTAAAGGTTTGCTGTTAAAAAGTTAGCGCGAAACATAAATGTTTACATCTTAAACCCACGTCTTTTTCCTAGTTGGTCAGATTTCACCACTTAAGATCCTACAGAATCCGCAAAGATTTATTAGTCCAGATGAGATAACTTAATCTTATTTCCTTTATGTGACATCAGACTAATGCCAGCATCTTTGAACAGAGATCTATTTATTCCTTATAGTCTTAGAGGACAGAAAAATGTGATTTTGGCTTTTACAATCATTTGTGTCTGTGAAAGCTGGAATAAATGTTGCATTGTTACTGAGATACTTTCAAAAGTCCCGTTTGTATAGACATGACGTGATATTTTTCTGCAGGCACAGGAAGCAAAACAGGATGCCGAGTGAACTGGCCTCATACTCTCAATGCAGAAGAGATTTTTCTCCTGGGGCGCCACTATGTATCGTAAATGTGATATACTGTAAAGATAGAAACATATATGTGTGTTTGTTTTTTTTAGAAGATTCTAAACTAGTATAGAAGACACTTATACTGTTAACTTGTTTACTGTTCAGTGGAATTGAGAAGAGCAAAAGTATGCCAAATATTAAGAACCTTGTCTGTCATCATGTCATTCATATTAGTTAACCCCGAGGTCCCCACAGCAGCTGGCCTGGATTGCCCCGCCATATGGCTGTTACCAGTTGTTGGGTGTGAATATTTTTAGACTTTCAAGATGTGGTCTTATATTTAGCAGCACTTGTTGAGGAAAGGGTAAAAGAGGCATGTCAGCACTAATGCTCAGGTCTAGTTGGAGAGTTGTTAGGAGGAAAACTGGGGACCATCAGCCAGAATCTGAGCAGCAACCCCTGCAGCTGTTGCTCCTGCACCTCAGTTGCTGTTAAGCCATTTACAGTCTTGAGTGTCTGTCCTGTCACGCTGCCAGTCACTCAATCTGCTGAACAGTTCATCGGCTGTAGGAGTGCTGTATGTATTTACAGTGTTTTTGATCTTGAGATGTTTACTGTCAGAAAGTCTCTGTGCAGATGGAAAACGGTACAACTCTGGGACATTCATACCAGATGAAGTGTGCTAAATAGGTCAAGGTTAAGTAAACATATTTATTTTGGTCACAGAGTATGCTCTAACTTGTAAGTGCACTCTGTCTCTATTTCTAACACCTGAATATGCAGCTCTATAATGCTCAGCTATGAAATTCTTCCTTTGTCTGGTACTGTCTTTACAATGTTTTGAAAGAGGAAGCTGCTCTATTTGGAGGTGCTTCAACCTACAACTGCAAGTTTTCACTTCCTTTTTACACAATGTGTGGCTTCACCTAAACATGTACTCAATAAGGCCTTCAATGACTGTTATGGCTCCCCTCATTACTGCCCAGCGGGTTTTGCCTTTTTCCTTTTCGTCCTTTCTTTTCGCTTGCATTGTGTATGTCTGCATGACGTCTGAAACCCTCCTTGCAGCATGTTGTGATAATGAAAAGGTTTAACCATGAATAACTTTTATGTAGCAGTTTACAGTATAATATTTGTTGCATTTGCCTAAATAATGCTTTTAGTGGTCTGAGATGGTTATTCAGACTCAGTGGTTTCAAAGGAAAAGATGAAGATATAAACATTGAAGATGAGAAATGTCTCTTTATGGATTCCTCAGTCTTTTCCTGAAACAGTGGGGCACTAGATTTCAGCAGATGTTGCTCAAGCAGGAGTACATTTTCAGCTGCTCATGAACACACATTTAGTGTTCTAGTGAATATTTCTGACTGCAGGATGGTTTATGTGGAACTGACTCCCTGAGGTCTTTGTAGTAAGTTTTGGAATTGGTCATGGTATGGATTTTATTTCTTGAGTTTGGAGACAGTAACAAAAATGAAGAATATTACCAGCTGTAACCTGTAAGCACCTACAAGTACGAGTCGATTTACAGTTCCGTAAGTAGGAAGTTCACGGGTCCAGTGTGGTGCTGAGAAAAAGAAGGTTGATACGAGAAGCACATCTGTGATTTGAATGACTGTACAGAATATGAAGAAAAAGAGAAATGACTATCATACATTTTTAACTGCCTTAGCATAGACAAGCAAATCAAACCCGAGAGCTGCCAGATAAAATACTTTACTTTTATCTGATTGTTAACTTTAATCAGTTGACATTTATCAGATTATTCCAAGTGTTTTTTTTTGTTTTTTTTTGTTTTTTTTAAACTTTGTGGTTTTCTCTCTTCTCAGAACCTCGCTGGGCCTCGGTGAACAGGGGTGTGTTGATTTGTGATGAGTGCTGCAGTGTTCATCGAAGTCTGGGCAGACATAGCTCCCAAGTCCGCCACCTGACGCACACGCCATGGCCTCCCACACAACTGCAGGTAAATAACCGCACACAGAAGTAATGTATATTTATGTTCGCTTTTGCCATGCATCTGCAACTTTTCTGTGAAATTGTCACCTTTCTTGTAGCTTATATTGGGTACAGGCTGAATTGCCACCCCTGAAATGCCTTGAGATTACATTATACTTGCAGACCATCTGCATTACTGCAGCTTGAAATTCAGCAGGCCTGTATCTGTGCTCAAGATAAATGTTGACAAGAGCGGGCATCAGATCCTGCTGAGGTATATTGATTTTGTTCAAAAATAGCTGTTCAGGAAGGGAATTGTTAACAGCCGGTCAGCATTGTGCAGTCTAAATCAATTATTTTACTGAATGCTTTCTCATTTAACACAGATGGTGCAGACATTATACAGCAATGGTGCAAACTCAATATGGGAGCACTCCCTCCTGGACCCTGCATCTGTGATGAGTGGAAAACGCAAGGCCAACCCTCAGGACAAACTCCAGTGAGTCATAAATTTTTGCAAATGATTATGGAGTACTTTTTGTTTGCCAGAGAAAGCTTTAATTGTGAAACTTCCAGTGTTGATATGTGCCTGCTTGCTCAATCACAGCCTCTCTCATGTCTGTGTTTCATGTTGCTGCAAAAGCCCAAACAAATCAGAGTTTATAAAAGCCAAATATCAAATGCTGGCGTTTGTCCATCGCATGCCTTGCCGGGAGGATGACAGCTCAACAGCCAAGGACTTAAGCAAGGTGAGGAGAAATGGCTGCTCACAGTGAAATATGTCTTTGCACAAAGCTTTGCTGTTATGCGTTTTCTAATCACAGATGTATGTGTTTTTGTTTTTTTTTTTTTCAAGCAACTTCACTCAAGTGTACGCACCGGTAACCTCGAGACTTGTTTGAGGTTGCTGTCTCTGGGAGCACAAGCAAATTTTTTTCACCCTGTAAGAATCGGTGTTTAAAGCCAGCATTTCCATTTTTGCATGAACTTTTCTGTTGATTTTTTGCTCACAATGGTTTGTTGTCTTAATGCTTCCCCCAGGAAAAGGGAAACACTCCCTTGCATGTAGCTGCAAAGGCAGGGCAAGTATCTCAGGCTGAACTATTAACTGTTTATGGGGCAGATCCTGGAGCCCCAGACAGCAACGGCAAAACTCCCATTGACTATGCAAGGTAAGTCTACACACATATTCTTAATGACTTGTTTGGTGCTTTTGGCAGTTTTAAATTACATATTTTTCCTATGTGTCTTTGTAGAGAAGCTGGCCAGCATGACCTGGCAGATAGGCTGGTGGAGATTCAGTATGAGCTGACTGATCGCTTGGCGTTTTACTTGTGTGGGAGAAAACCAGGTATGGAAGTGACACAACTGTAAAGAAACAGCTTCAGGTCACACAATATGTGCATTAAATTATATGTTTGTGTAGTGGAAAAGGGTAGGGAATTTTCTGTGATTAGCAAGTTACCTAAAACCTGATATAAAATTTAAACTATGTGACAATTAAGAACAAAAGCTCACTGTATTTAATTTGCCCTATAAATACTGCCTATCTGCCTTTTTTTAAAGTTATATTTAATAGAAAGTGTGCTCATTTCCCGTAAGTATAAAACAATGATTTTGGCACTTATCCAGAACTGTTTTGTTGTTACTTTCAGATCATAAAAATGGTCAACATTTCATTGTTCCACAAATGGCTGACAGGTAAGAAAGAAGAAGCTATAAATCAGCGTAGTGTACACTGATCAGCCACAACACCAGCAGGAACTGCATAGTAATGTGTTGGTCCTACTCATACTGCCACAATATCTTTGACCAGTCGAGACATGAATCAGATCTCTGAAGGTGTCCTGTAGTATCAGGCACAAAGATATTAGCAGGCAGGTTGATTTTCCACCACATCCTATAGATGCTTGATCGGATCAAAAACTATCGAATTTGGAGGCCAAGTCAATGGCTTGGATTGTTTGTTGTGTTCCTCAAGCCATTCCTGAACAATTTTTGCAGTGTGACAGGGAGATTTATCCAACCAAGAGAGGCCACTATCATCAGGGAATAATTATTGCCATGATATGGTGTGCTTGTTGTGCAACAATGTTTGGTAGATAGTACATGTCAGAGTAACATCCACATGGATGTCAGGACCCAACATTTCTCAGCTGAACATTATCCAGAGCATCACACTACCTCGGGAAGCTTGCCTGTCTTTCCATAGTGCATCCTGATGCCAGTGTTTTTCCAGCTAAATGATGTAAACACACCTGGCTTCCACAGGATGTAAAATAAGATGTGATACATCAGAGAAGGCCAACCTCTTCAACTGGCCAGTCCTGATTGTCTTGTGCCGATTATAGGTGCTTTTAATAGTGGACAGCGTCAGCATGGGCACCATTCTGCAGCTATGAAACCTCATACACAGCAAGCTGCACTGCACTATGTGCTCTGACACCATTCTGTCATATCCAGCATTAACAATTTCAGCAATTTGTGCTACAGTAGAGCTTCTTTCAGAGCAGACCACAAGGGCCAGCCTTCACTCCCCACATCACTGAGCCTGGAGCGCCCACACCTTTGTCACTGGTTCACTGGCCGTCCTTCCTTGGATCACTTTTATAGTTACTAAACTACTGCGTACTGGGAACACTCACAAGACCTGCTGTTGTCTAGATGCTCTGTGACTTAGTCATCATAATTTGGACCATGTCAAAGCGACTCGGTTCTCCACACCTGCCAATTTTTAAATGTTTGTAACACATCCACTTTAAGACCAAACTGGCCACTTGCTGCATCATATGTGTCACACCTTTACAGGTGACATTGTAACAAGGTAGTCAATGCTAACCACTTTACAAGTCAGTGGTTTTAATGTTTTGGCTGATCAGTGTATATTGACTGTTTGTAAATGAACATGTGTCCATGTCAGTGACTTAGCCTACGAAGAGAGTGCAGTGCAGCAGTTACCTCTGGTTGTAGTTTTGCTCTGAGGCCTGTTCTGACACGCTGTTGAGCTTGCTGTAGTATCTATTATCTTTGTTAGAGCACACAGACCCAGTGCAGTAGTTGACATACCCAAGAAGCTCTATATACAAATAAGCAGAAAAAACTGAACAATCACTGGCTTTCTCACTTTAAATCATACATGTGATCTCTTTTAATGCTGTCTTTTAATGGATCAGAAACATGTAAGTATTATTAAGAGTGTTCATTGTGTTGACTTACAGTATCAATCCATCATTATATGTTTATGAAAGTTGTTTTTTTTCTGTTTGTAGCAGTTTAGATTTATCAGAGCTGGCAAAAGCAGCAAAGAAGAAACTGCAGTCTGTAAGTATTTTTGTAGTGTTTCGTATTTACCGATTCTGAGCTCTTGCTTCTCTTCTTGCTAAGTGTGATTTCGTCATTTTCATGCAGCTCAGTAATCATTTATTTGAGGAGCTGGCTATGGATGTGTATGATGAAGTGGACAGACGAGAGACCGATGCAGGTAAAGTGAAACTAAGCAGTAAAAGCTGTTCTGTCGTGTATCCAGAGAAGACATCTGTAGCGGATCGTCCTTGCTCCTTAAAGCCTCCACTAGTGTTGCAGCAGCACTCAGACTTCTAAACACCTCTGATCTCATTATTTGCAGTGTGGTTGGCTACACAGAATCACAGCACCCTGGTGACGGAGACAACTGTGGTTCCTTTCCTTCCTGTGAATCCAGAGTATTCATCAACGCGAAACCAGGCAAGTCAGCTGCACAGAACTCCAGTGCAAACACTTAGTTGCTATTATTACTTTAACATTATATTGAATACTGCTGATGCAGCGCTGTATTTCATATTTAGGGACGACAGAAGCTCGCGAGATTTAATGCACATGAATTTGCTACTCTGGTGATCGACATATTAAGCGATGCAAAGCGCAGACAACAAGGGAATTTAATGGCCAGCCCCAAAGGTCAGTATCTTCATGTTTCATTATTCCAAAGTCCTCCTAAAACCTAAGTGTAGTGTGGATATACACTGTTCCATTCTGCTCCCCTTCATTCTAGACAATGTTGAACTTATCCTGAAGAGCGTGGCTGTCAGACATTGTAGTGATAGCCAGGACAACGACCAGCCTGACTATGATAGTGTAGCATCCGATGAGGATACAGATCAAGAGCTTCCCTCAAGCAAAGGGGATAGGACCAAGGTATTCTGGCATAATCTTCACAAATTCCTAAAAGACATATTGTCTCTTTTGGTGCCTTCACCTTTTTGTCTTTTTGACTCCTGTCACCAACAGAGCCTGGACTCTGACCTCTCAGATGGCCCTATTACTATGCAAGAATACATGGATGTGAAAAATGCACTGTCTGTGTCCGAAGCCAAGATCCAGCAGCTCATGAAAGCCAACAACAACCTGAGTGATGAGCTGAGGCTGATGCAGAAAAAGGTATCCACCGCGCTCCACCAATAAGATCACTAACACCGGGGGCCGGACCGGGAGGGGAGGTTGAGTTGGGGAGGGGGGAGGGCACAGCGGTCAGCAGAGCTCTTCTCCTGGCTGGTGTGATCGGCTTTGTGGTGAGGAGGCCCAGCCTGAGGGTTGTAATGAGGGCCGAGCTACCTCAATAGGCTGCTTCAAGATGAGGCTGCCGTGACACCCCACTGGTCCACCTTTTGTTTTGGCTAGCATGTTCCATTTCAGAGCTTGTAAAATTGAGTTTTTTTATATGTTGGTTTGTTTTTTGTGTGGTTTTTAAAAGAAAAAATGCGCCCTGACACCATTTCATAACAAAAAGTTTCACCCTTTTTTTGTAATTTATAAATTTGACTTAAAGCAGTCGTCTAATGTTACTAACAAGCATGTTATAAGAAAAAGCATGATGTTACTGTGAGTGGTTTTTAATCCCTTTATGATGCATATTGACTAACTGGAATTGTATGTGTGTGCCTTGCTTCATCACTGTGTTTACTGCCTAGAATGTTTTTGGATTATTTACAGCTGTTGTTTTTGATAACGTCTGTTGTGGAGTCATTGTTTTGCATATTTACTAAGTGGTTACATTTCATGGTATTTTCACAGAAAGCCCACACCTCAGGTGGGAATACTGTTACTGTGTTACACTGAACTGCTGATTTATAGATGTGACATGTTATGTTTGAGACAAATGTATGTAATACACTTCGACTTAGCAGTTTTTATCTTGCTACACCCAAACTATTCAGGAAGTTACAGTTTTTGATCTAAAATGTTCTTATTTTGTTAACATGAACCCCTGACAGTGAGGTTACAGTTTTGTTTTCTTACGTTTACAGTGCTTTTATTTGACTGTTTAGAAGGTAGATGTAGATGATTTAACCCTTTAGTTGCTACTTGTGAGCCTTACTTGCACTCAAGGGTATTCTTTCACTGTTACGTACAGTGTGTTAACTTACGGTTAAACAGATGATCAACAAAGACCACATTCTGACAGATGCGGTAGAGAAAACAGGCAGGACACACAGCTTGTCATTATGTATTTTATAGATTTCAAAGGCCAGATGTTTCCCATGTTGTCAGTACAGCTATTTCACATTTAAATATCGGTTCAGAAACAAATCAGTCTTCAAATTTAATTCGACTCAGAAGTTAGCAACCAAACCCTACTGCATTCCCACTTTTACTGACTAGTGCACAAAATCTCTCATTTTCTGTGTATTGAATGCAAGTAATTGCATTCATTTAATTCTTGAATGCCTGTTTTCATAACTCTTGAGTCAATCTGTCTGTACTATAGTGACATCTTTCACTTGATCTGCACCTACGTTGCTTACCTGTGCAACAGTCTTTTGCTTGCTTATCACTTGCTTTGCATTTTTAGACCAAGAGAAACTGCTCTCTAAAGCAAAATTCATGTTATTCCTGTGATGTTAGGTGGTTCAAATGAGACTTTGTTTATTTGAGTTTGTCTCAAACCGCTGGATGTTGTCATCAAGTAAATTTACTCTGGAGCTGTTTCAGTAACAATGAAGGATGTTTACGTTTGTGGATTTTGTAGAAAAACAGATTATTCTTATAGAAAATGTACTGGGTTACATTTTTCTATAAGTGCAGTCATGCTAAGCTAATATGTCTCTGAAGCTTTAGCAAACGCTCTGTTCGTAACCACGAGCTTCTCTGAAATTCATTGTTGCCGAAGCAGCTTCAGATTTTGTATATTTGTGGCAGAAAAGGATAGGTTTTCAAATTGCATGATATGATATCCACAGAGATGTTTATTATTCCTGCCAAATTAAAACCGTGGCAGAGTTAAGTGATTTATCATGCTGACAGTAGGAGACTATCAACGTCTAAATATTTAGAGACACAATGGGATAAAATTTGAAATGGTTTGCTGTAAAAAATAGATCAGAACAGGAAACAAAGCTTGCTTTGCTGAGAGCTCCTCTTAGTGTATTGCTGAACGTCTCTTCCAGCTTCACTCTCTGCAAAGCGAGAACACGTCTCTCAGGCGGCAGGTCACAACCAATATCTATCAGATCCCCAGCGGTACAGACTACCCCGACCCTTCCAGCCCCTCAGCCCTGAAACGGCGGCAGTCTGCGCGGGCCAGTCGGCCCATGTCTATGTATGAGACCGGCTCAGGCCTGAAGCCCTATCTCCCTAAAGGGGAAACTCCCTACCCAGAGGAGGGTATCCCCACCCTGCAACCCTTCCCACCTCATGTAAGTAAGACCTGTTCCCTGCTCTCCTTTGCCCTTTCCTCTCCACTGCCCTCTTTCCATGACTCTCCCTCATGTCTTCACCCTGTCTGCAAACATTTCCCTCTGCCTTCTTTGCTTTTTTTTGTTTGTTTCTCATTTGCCACTGGGTATCTTTTGCTGCATCAAAGAATAAGTCATCAAAAAGCACAATGTCATGCATTTAACACAGCCAGTCACAACCCATTTTGGCCATTTCAGAAACATCGACACGTTATTTGCATGTATCTGTTGTTTACGGGAGTGCCGCTTCTTTGTTAGATGAAACTTAGTTGTACGAGCAAAGAGATGCTGTTGTTTTGATAAACTTTGAAGGTTTGTACTGTGTTTTATGTTGATGAAGCATTAAAACTACCATACAAATACTCTGTGTTTTTGTAATGCATGATGAATTCACACACTCACTTTAACTTCTCATCTGTTTGGACTCTCAGTTTGATTCACATGAGACATTTATGGAGGTAAAGTTGAACCTATGAATCCTATCTTTCTAGTACTTCTCTCTTGGTAAATCAGCTGCCAGCCTCATATGTTTTGTACACTGATCAGAAATAAAATATTTTGAAGGTCAGGAATTAAATGTAGGAGGATGATCTGTAAAAACAACCAATCTCCTTTGAGTTGTCTACTGAATATTTTGTATATTTGAATATCTGTCACTCATGGTCATTGCACAGAAACAGTTTCCATCAACTCCATTCTCATCATACAGCTTCTGACTGAGCTCCACCTGGTTTGAAGAAACACTGGGCGAGGAATCTCCTTTCAGCTTCTTATTTAGCCTGTATAAACGCTTCTCTGTTAATTTCAGACATCTATGTGCTTAAAATGTGATTTGAACCCTGTCTTTAGACTGAAAGGGGCGCTTTTGTGACCACCTCTTCATCCCTCCCCTCATTTCCATCCACCCTGTCTTGGTCAAAGGACGACAGTGCTCAAAAGGTTAAGTACATCCTCACTCGGTCCACTTCTCGTGGGACTCGGCAAATCTCCTCAGAGCCTGTTTCTACCTGTTCCTCCTCCCTCACCTTCCTCCGCTCTCGTTATCTGCCCTGCTGCATGAGCCATCCCTCCACTGGCTGCCCTCACCATCAAATACCTGCCTTCATCAGCATCATCCCCATTGCACCGCTAAACAAATGGAATTGTGTAGTTTTGTAAAGGCAAAACCTCTGCCTGACCGCTGGACACAGAGCAGAAAGTTGCTTGTGATGCAGCAGCTGTTAATGTCTTTCTGTGCAGCAGAATCCATGATGTTGAAAAAGTTTGGTTGTCCAGGGTTTGTTAATGGTGTTTGACTTTATAAAATAACAACTTGTCTGTAAACACAAAGGAGGCAAACCGTTAAATGTATATTCTAGACAATTTGATTTGTTTCATTTCAAATACCCTTAGTGTCAAGAAGTTATTTTCACCTTGTCTCTAACAAACCTTTGGCTGTTTTTGCACAGTGAGCTTCAATCAGCTTCCTCTCAGTTCTGCAACACCTAAATACAGTAGTGATCCAGGAGTGGTTTGCAGTCTGAAAAGACTGATCATCTGTTGAGACAGAACAGAGATTTATCTCTATGTGTGAGCTAATCACATTTCCTAAGGCAAGCCTAGCTGTGCTGCGGTGCATTTTGTACAGCATGCAAGAAGAGGACTTTGTTCGGATTCTTGGACGTAGATCAGTGGGATATGTATGAAGATGTTGTACTATAGGCCTGTGTGGCATGTGTGCACTTGTTTGTCTTTGCTTCCTGTTATTAAATGTAGCTCTGAGTCTGACGTTGAACCTGCATAAAGTTACAGTGAAGCTGATCTTGTGTGACGATCCTATTGTGTGTAAGATTTAGTTTTGCTTATGAATTCATCTTTGCCATTCAGAAATTATGACCCTCTGGGGTTCTCTTCAGTTTGGAGAATGACTAAAGCTTGTGTCATGCTGTCATGATGTAATGTTTCTGGACATTTGTTGCTGATTCTTAGTATTGGCTCTTTGTTTGACTGTTTCAACTGTCACACATGAGTTCACTCTTACTTCAGGAGCAAAAATAAATGTCATACTCAAGTTAACATTAATCAAAAACATACTGATGATCATTTTCATTAGAATGAAAGAAGATAAGGGTTGTTTTTAAGCAGGTGAGTAATACGTCATGCTCATCTGAATACACAATCTGCATAACAGTTTTACTAATCCTGTAATGAATTCTTTAAATTGATTGTGCTCTCGCTTCACAGCTTTACTGGCTTGTTCTGCATTACTTCTACTTGTTTATATTCCACTTTGACATTGTTGTACCATTTCATGTCGGCAAACAGAAAGGATTACATTTGCAAGATATGTTTTTTGGTGATTCATTTAATGTGAAGTATTGAAAGTGGGACTTCACCGCAGCCGTTTCTGGTTTGTATCATCAATAACATCATCTTAAACAGTATGAGTTTAGTTTTTTGTCATTCCTCTTCCTTCCAGGCCTCAAAGTTTGAGAAGCAAAGCAGCATGCCAGAAAGTGACTATGACAACACGTTCAATGACTCTGAAATGGATGATTCAGGGTAAGTGCATCACCCAGTGTAACAGTTTATACTAACAGAAGTGTGAAGGTCCAAACTGTTTTCTGACTCACTTGTAAGGGGTTTTCAAGTACAGTTAAATTGTTGAAAACTTTAAACAGGGGTTTTGGCAGAAAGGCTGATTTCTTGTGATGTTTGTCTCTGCAGTTTTTCCAGGAGAGGGAGGCTGAGGAGCAGCGGCTGGCTGGGAGAAGGCAGCTCCATCCCTGAGCTGGATGACCTGGAGATGGAGTCAGACCCAACACTTCCCAGCACCGAGGACGTCATCCGCAAAACCGAGCAGATCACCAAGAACATCCAAGAGCTGCTGCGAGCTGCTCAGGAGAACAAGCATGACAGGTCAGCAAAAAGAAAGAAAGTGAAAAGAAAGAATCTGAATCTGAACGTTCGCATTCATTTCCTTTAAACCTTAAGTTCTTCTTATTTTTATCAGCGTTCTATCACTATTAGTTGTTTCTATGTTCTGTCATTTCCCTTTTTTGGGGCTATTTTCATTCTTCCCCCCTCATTCTGCTTCCATTGTGTCTTCACTGTCATGATGTTTTGGTGTCCCATCCGTCACTCCTGTGATCAGACCATGTGAGCGTGAAGGTATACGTCGGCTCAGGCACAGCCTGGGATGCTTCAGCACTCTGGTGCCCTGGGCTGAGAAGGCTCCCTCTCCCCTTCAGCCCCTCAGCCTCCGGTCCCCTGACCCCACCTCCTGGTACTCTGGCTTCTGTCCCTGCCTCCCAGGCACAGTTTTATTTTCCTCTGCCTGACACAGTTTCTTCTTCTGTTCTGTCTCACCTGCTAACACGCCATCTCTTTTTCTGTGATATGCAACTGCATGAATAAATGTTTTAAAACTTCCCTTCGTTCAAGGTTTTCTCTCTTCAAGCACAGACTTTGAATTCACTTTAGTTAGTTAGAGAAGGTAAGTTTTATCTATGCAGTGACTTACTTACACAGCTGACAGTGTATTTATGTTTCTTCTGAGTAGTCATAATTATTAAATACAGAATTGTGTCATAAAATCAATGTGCCTTGTGGTTAGGATGCTAAAAATGTCTGTTAAATAGCATGTGTTTTTAGTTGATGTTAACCTGCAGTGGAAGATGGTGTTGCATGGTGTGATGTGAAAAGTAAACGGTACCTTACTCTGTAAATTCACTTGCTAGTGATACCTATTGGTTAATATACAGTTATTTGAAATATATTGGAAATAATAAATTGCATAACTATCTTGTAATTGCAGAATTATTATATTTGTATAATTTATTTATAATTTTGAGATTTGTGTGAATTTGACATTAATACAAATCCTGTCTCCTCACAGCTTCATACCCTGCTCAGAAAGAATACATGTGGCTGTGACAGAAATGGCTGCTCTCTTTCCCAAGGTATGAAAATCCAATATTATTTTGCCTGAAGAGAATTAATAATTCAGACAACTATTTACTTTGATGTTTTTGAGCTATTGCAAGCACAGTTACCAAAGTTTTAAAATAAGCAGCAATATTTTCACTTGTGCCAGTTGCTGATTTGACTTAGTTTTATACACCAATAAAAATGCAACAGCTTGATCATATATACTTATGTTATTGTATGTCAAATATATAAATTTACTCTTAAGTGTGTAAAAAGAAAAGAGAGTATGGTTGGTAAATTAAAGAACGTTTCAGTGAGGTTCATATCCAGGCTATCAGAGGCCAGTGTGCTTGCAAATCATGTACACTAATCTGTACGAACATTTAAACAGACCCTTTCCATTGGTATTAAGACATTTTAACCTTCCTCTGCAGAAGCCTCGCTCAGAGACTGTGAGAGGCTCTCTGCGCTTGTTGACCTCCAGTGCTTGCCGGCTTCAGGGTGAGTGCCGGAAGGCGGTGCCTTCAGAGGGCGGCCCGGGACCGGACATGCAGCTGGTCACCCAGCAGGTCATACAATGTGCTTATGACATTGCCAAGGCAGCCAAGCAGCTTGTTACCATCACCACAAAGGAGAATACCAACTAAGAGCACTTACAGGGCTGCAAAGCCTTCAGCATCTCAGTTTTGTTTTTATAGATATTTTTAATGTTTTGTTTTGTATTTGTGGTATATGCATGCGTCGTTTTTTTAATTTATGAATAAGCATTGACAATATTTAAAGCCGACTTTGGGCGAAGAGACAAGGGGAAAGTCTTTACTTGGGTATATCCAGCTATTATAGGAGCACAATTTCTCTCTAACTTCCAGTATGCAGGCTGGGGAAATGTCCTGTTTGTAGATTACTCTTTAATAATGAGAGTAAACTCGCTCTAAAAAAAATCATAATGCCACTACCTTGTATTGAGAGAAGGACTTAAGCACAGTACAGAAAATCCAAATGGTGATACAGGTTAATGTGATCAGTCCAAAGCCACACATGGATGCTGAAAAGCCATAAATGTGTCATGAAATCATTGTCATTGAATGCTCTTATAAACACTTGTAGCTAAAGGAGCTTCCTCTCACTTATTTCACTGTGTAAACATCCTCATACCATAAAGTTTAATATTCAAAAACAAACTGGCCATTTAGTTAACTTCCATGAAATGTTGGGAACTTTGTTTATGCACATTTTGTAGCTCTGCAATGCTAATGTTTGTTGCATTGAAAAAACTATTTATATGGTCTGTCCCCTGTCCAGGTGTAATCCAGTCTGCACTGCACTTATTGCAGCTATTTATGTATGCCCATTTGTCAAGTCAATGAATGCAAGTAACAGTTGTTCAGGGGCCAAATTATAGTCTTCACCAGCACAGAGATGTTGCTGCATTAAGTTATAATGATTTGGTGTGTTTCTAACAGGCTCCACGCTGCACCGTATACTACAGTCTTGTGTGCCATTTCCCTGTTGGTGATGTTAAGGTATTTAGAGCTAATAGCCACACTGTATGTATGTCCATGTGTTTTGGTCTCTGTTCCATTGCTGCTAGTTTTGTATTTAATGTGCAACATATGGGATAGAGCTCGAGACATCTCCTGTATTACTGTGCAACCCAATGTTCATTCTCATCCAGTGTTTCAGAATTCTTTTTGAAATCTGGTCAAAGTTATGTCCCTCTCTGTGCTTAAATGGGGTGCAGGGATGTACGTGATGTAGCTGTTCAGCTGCACTTCGGAAAAATAATTATTTTCTAAATAAACGTAATTTATAATTATAGCCTTTTGTGGTTTGTTTATCATGTTTACTTTTTTGTTGAATTAATACAATGTGCACAATTAATTTGATTGTAATAGTTTTATTTTTAAAAAAAGTCTACAAATTCAGAATAAAAAATAAAAACTCCTTGAACAGGTCAAAAAGTGCAAAAGCCCATCAGTTTTTCTATAAACACGCAAACAGCCAACTTTAAATTAACATCAAGATAGCACGATATATGGCCTGCATAAACTACAGGAATGTTTTATCCTTCCAAAGGCACTGAACAGGTTCAGTTGTTCAAAATCTGTTTCAAAACAGTAAATGACCTGTGCATATGTTTAAAAAGCTACTGATTGATGCAATTGTTCCTGTTCTCTATGCTGACTACGACACATTTCTTCACAACACAACTGCAGTGTAAGAGATGGTGGACAAAATTCACAATTCTTCATCTGTCCAAAAATGTATTTTAAACTTTAAAGAGTCTAGAGTTTGTCATATACAGTGAGCAGGTCAAGTTCACCCGTCTTACTGTCCTTCCCCTGTGGGTCACTAAAATGCTGCCCAGGAGAACAATCAGGAGGTTTGTACTGAAACAAAATAGCACTTGACTTGATGAGCTTTGAAATGCTGAGGACGGTGAATTCTTCCCTCCATCTGTCACATTGGCACCATGTCAGGAAGCACATTTTCATGGCCAGTATTGATAGGAGGAGCAATTACACTGACAAAATGGCTGTTATGATTTACAAAAGAGCATGTGAATATTGTTTCATGAACATATTCTTTAAAGCTAATTACATACAGAAAAATCTACATCTCACAATATAGTTGGACTTGCAGGTTGCTCATGTCCAGGCTGATCGCGGCCTACTGTGTATCTGAAAGGGACAAATTCAGGAATATTTTAACATTAAAGAACATTTCCTAAATTGGAACTTGAACATGTAGAATCAGTCACCAATAATCTCCATCTTTTACCTTCTCCTGGTACCCTTGCTTGGCCATCCTCTGCATTTCAAGCCTCAGCTCCTCTTCTTGGATACGCTGGGCCTCCCTCTGCTCCTCTTCCTCCTGCTCCATCCTGCACAGCTCCTCCCACTGCTCTTGGTGTTGCTGCTCCACCTGTGTAACGTACACAAACAAATTTAGGTGTGCTCTATTTTTAAAAGCATATAGTCTCATGCTGTGAGTTCAAATGCCCGACGAAAACAACATGCTTTGAAAACACAAACTATCGCAATTTGTCCAACCTGTGCGTTTATCTCCTGCATCCGAGCTGTCCGACGGCCCCCTTCTTCCTCCTTCTCCCGACGTCTGATCTCCCTCTCCAGCTCCAGCTCCTGGATCAGCTCTTCTCGTCTCTTCAGCGACTCCTCCTGAGCCTTGTGGTTCTTCTGCATCTTCAGCTCCAGCTGTTGCTGTCTTTCCACAAGCACCTTTCCAAGGAAGAGGCCGGAGTTTTAAAAATGTAGTAATCAAATCATTTAAATTTAGTCAAGACATTTGAAACACATTTACCTCACGCATGAGCCGTTCTCTGGCTTTCCTCTCTTTCTCCCACTGAGCTTCTCGTTTCTCCCACACACGTTGTGCTTCTTCTCTAAAACAGGAGGATTACATTGGTTTGTGTTTGAGGAGAAGAAGTCTCTTCCTGTAGAGCTGACACCAGAGGGCAATATGTTTGACCTACTGGCAACAGGCAGGTAAGTGTTGCAATTGTGGGACTGTACCAGTTGGTGGCGGTAATGCAGCAAAAGGTTGTTTGCTAACCGCCAAAAAAAAAAAAAGACTCAAAAGAAGACTAATCGAAGTGGAGTTCATGGCTGCCGCTGGTAAAGCTAAACGCAAGTTACGTGATGAACACAGGACATTTCAACAGTCATGGGAGGAAGAATTTGCTTTTGTGGAGGTAAATAACAAGCCTAACAGTGTGCCTTCTTTGCCAGAAACAGTCCATTCCAAAACGAACGAATCTCCAGCGCCACCACGACAGCTGTCACAAAGACTTCAAAGCTGACTTTCCACCAGGTAGTAATATAAGAAAAGACAGAATATGCAGTCTCATTGGAAATCTTCGTGGTCAACAAACTGTTTTGAGATTCAGCTGTAAAGAAAGTGACAGAATCACGGAGGCATCATTCAAAGTAGCGTGGAATGTATCAAGGAGTCGGCGGCCTTTCACTGAGGGACAGCTGATTTAAAAAAAAAAGTGTTTTCTGGACTGCAGTGAGTCCCTTTTTGCCGAGTTTAAAAAAGCTGAGATCACCAGACAGATATCCAAACTGCAGCTTTCAGATTCAACTCTCAGCAGACGTGTGGAAGACATTTCTGATCATTTGTTCATAAAATTGATCGACGATCTTCAGAAAACGCAGCTCTTCAGCCTGGCCATAGACGAGTCCACTGATGTGTCGGATACAGCGCAACTTATGATATGGGCTCGGTTTTTTAATGGTGACACATTCATGGAGGAAATGTTTGCTCTTTTGCCACTGACTGGCCAAACAAGAGGAGAGGACGTTTGTTTGGCACTCACTGACTTTTCCCAGGGACCAGGGAGAGAGATTGATTTGGGGAAATCGGTGTCAGTTACCACCGATGGTGCACCGTCGATGGTTGGAAAAGAAAGAGGACTTGTTGCATTATTGAGAAAAGAAGACGCATTTCCAGACTTTTTTTTTTTTTTGCCTACCATTGTATTCTTCACCAAGAACAGCTCTGCTGCAAACTCACAGGTGGTGAACTGAAAACAACGATGGGTAAGGTGGTGAAAGTTGTTAACTACATTAGAGGCCATGCTCTTAAGCACAGACAGTTCCGCACCTTAGTAGAAGAATATGACACACTCAATATGAAGACCTGACGCTGCACGCCGCAGTGCGATGGATGAGCAGAAGCATTGTACTGGAGAAGTTTGTGGATTTACTGCTGGTGATTCGAGCCTTCATTGCGCAGAGAAAGCATGTCGATCTGTATTATGTCAACGATGAGAAGTTTGCACTGGAAGCGGCTTTTCTGGTTGACACAACCAAGCACCTGAACTCCCTAAATTTGAAGCTCCAGGGAAACAACAAATTGCTGCCTGCCTTGGTGAATGATGTTTCTGCTTTCATGGAGAAGCTCTGTCTTTATCAAGACCAGGTTGGTGACAATGACTTCACACACTTCCCAAACCTACGTTCACAGGTCAGTCAGTTGCACAGTGTCTTATTTAAACCTGCTATCTGTGTTCAGTATTTGGGTGAACTTGCCAGTGGCAACATCTACACTGCCACTATTTTGTTACTGAGACACTTCAGAAAGTTTTTTTTCCTTATTTTAAATCCTGCGTGAATTTGACTTTGCTTCTCCATGCTAAGAAATGTGATACAATGTCTTGATTTCAACTGAGGCCTTGTCCACACGTAGCCAGGTATCTCACAAAACGAAGATATTTTTCTACGATTCGGCCTACATCCACACGAAAACGCAGATTTACGTAATCGAAAACGATTCTTTTTAAAAACTCCAACCAAAGTGAAGATTTGCGAATTCTCCGTTTTATGCGTCTGCATGTGGACATCAGTAACCGGGGTTTTGCGTTTCGAAACGTCACCACCTGCGACAAAATATGTTCTTACGTCACATATGCGACCTGTGTTTACATTCGGTAACAGTATGGATGCTCTCACAAGGTTTTGGGCGCTGTTTCTTGTACAGGCGCTTTTTACTTGCTTGTTTTTACAAGCCCACATACTGCTCCACATTCAACAACACAGGCGAAGGACGACATTAAGGACGGTTATTCTCCACCACCTTGCTAGGATTTGGGGAACTACTGCCACCTAAAGGTCCGGCATGCTTATGAATGTGCTGAAAAACGCACTTATGCGGTTAGGTGTGGATGAAGTTTTTATCTAAAACCGAGGTGGTGTGTACGTAAGTTTTTTTTCTAGACGGAGGGGACAGGATATTCGGCTTTACAAAAACCCTGCTACGTGTGGACAAGGCCTGAGTGTAATTGTTTTAGCTTTGACCTCTTCTGTCAGGGCTGCCTATTGATGCACAATTTCTGTGAATAATGCACACCTATATGTTTTTTTATTTCATTTGGTTATACCTCATTGCTCAAAAAAGTAGGTCACCTAAAGAGCTATGTTCGTATGTTTTACAGTGGTTGGTTTTTGGCCATAGATGAACTTTTTTGTGATGTGCAAGATTTAATTTTTACTTTATTTTTTGGAGTAGTAGGCCAATTAATTTTTATAAGCAATCTCTTAATTAATTTACTTTTTTTTTTTTTTGAATAAAGCCTACTTATTTTTTGATGTAATTTAGTTAATTTCTCAAAAAAGTATTGCTTGAAAAATATTTTAAAAACTTTGAAACAGTACTTTTGTTTGTTACAAAAAAGGTGCTAATATGTAGTAAGTATGTATTTTGTGAATAAAGCCCCATTTTGTAATTTGATATATATGACAATTTTTTTAATGTCATGACATTTGGCCTTTTTGCTTTTACTGGAAATGCAGAAAACAGCCACAAATAGATCGATAAGGCCAAGTATAATATATTTTCAACAAAATCTTGTTTTACTTTTACAAAAGCCTAATGAAATTGTCTTTCTATTGTAGTGCATTTAAAATATTTTGTTATTGAATATTATCTTGATTATTTAAATGTCTTTTACATAATTCAGTCATATTTTTCTATGTGGCCCATGAGCAATGGTAAGTTGAGTAACCCTGCTGTAGAGTAATATTGAATCTGGCAGCCCACCTGTGTAGGATGTCAAACTCAGCCTCCCTCTCCTGCTCCAACTGAAGCTGTTCTTCAATTACACGTTTCATCCAGGCAGCATCAGCGATAGCTCTTTCTCTTCGAGCGGTTTCCATTCTCCTGTCGTCCTGCTCTCCTTCAAGCAAGGCTGCCAGGATCTTACGATCGGCCTCCTGGTGGACACATAAGGTTTCAAGGAGAACATCAGAATCAAAAAAGATGGATGAAACCTGAAATAATACTCTGCAGTATCCACAGATTTACCAGTTCCTCCTGCACTTGCTGGGCTCTCCTCTTCAGCTGAGCTCGATATTGTCGGATCAAGAAATGTCTGGTGAAACACAAATCTAATGAGCCCAATATTTTACCTGAATCAGGTATCACAACATTTGTGATCAGTTATTAGAATAAAGAGCTTCCCTTACCCCATCTGAGACTTCTTTCTCCTTTCCTCCACTTTCTGCCTCTCGTCCTCGATCTTCTCCAGCTCCCACTGCTGGATCAGCAGAGCCTCTTGCTCCTTTTTTAGACGAGTGGCCTGACAGCAAATAAAACATGAATATATTTTAAAAACACATCTGCAAAACTAATTTTACACAGCCGAGATATTGCTGAAGTTCTGAATACCTCTTCCTCTCTCAGCTTCAGTTCTTCCATCTGGTGGCAAAGCTCCTCTGCTCTCTTACGCTCCTCTGCTTTCTTTTTCTCCTCTGCTTGCTTCATCCTCTCCAAAGCTTCTTTTCGGGTCCTCTCGTACTCATTTTCAAAGCGTCTCTTCTCCGCCTGTTTTACCACCTCTTTCTGCATGTTTGACGAGATAGGTCACTTACAGTAGGTGTCAAAACTTTGTCAATTATGTACCATGTTGAGAATTAACCAGAGTAGCTTGCAGATTTGATACTGTGCTCACAGTATACATGAGCAGTGTTTAATTAAAAATGGACTTGTTGCATAAATAATTGGTCATGTAAAAGGATAATGACAAATTTAACGGCTTGTAGGTCTTAGGTGTCACCAGCGGCTCATGAGAGGTGATACTACACAGTACTGGAGTGATGGGCAATTTTTTTTAACAATTTAGTCTGAATGAATTTGAGTATCATCACAAAGGACATACAGGTCAGAAACAGTTATTAAAACACTGTAGTAAACAGAAACTGACAAGTTTTGTCTGACAGCTGGAATTATTGTCGTACCTCTTTCTTCTCAGATATCTGCTCCTGCCATTGGCTGACAACATGATCTTTATGTAATGCTGACTCGACCTGCAGACAGATTAAAAGACTGAGTTGTGACATAGCTGACACAGAGACACTGATGAACCTTACCCATAGTGGAAGGGATACCAGAACATTTTATTCACTTGAGTCGACACTGGATTCAGGTTTACAAAAAGTCATGGAATATCTGCATCACAAGCCTTATAGGTTTCCAGATCAAATGGACTTCTGGACAAAAAAGTGTCTGTTTTCTCTGCTTGCTGGGCTCTTCAGACATACGGGATGGTATCATGATTCCTGAAGCCATTAATCACTTCATCAACAGCCATACTTTGAGATTTGTCACTTTTGCATCACTTATTTAAACTTACCTCTCGCAGTTCTGGGTTGTTTTTCTTCCAATGCTCCTTCAGCAGCTCTTGCGCAAGCTAGAGATAACAAATAACAGGGATTATACACTTACATGGCAGAAAGCCATGATACGAAAACATGCAACTATCTCAATGCAGTTACCTTTTTTCTTCTTTCCTCTCTTGCCGTACGAAGCTCTTCAGTTTTCTGTACCAGCTGACTTGCCAAGGTGCTCCTGTCAGGGACGACTTCCCGGAGCTCCGCCTCCAGCTGGTCCTGCTCCTCTTGAAGCATGGCCCTGAGCCGATTCCTGCGCTGCTCCAGGCTGGCCTTCTTCTCTTCCTTCAGTCTCTGTTTATGGTAAGCTGACATACTGACAAAAAAGTGGGAAAAAATTATTTAGGTTGTCTTCCTCTCGCATCTTTATCTGCTGATGAAACTGATCAACAGGGTGGAGAACTGTACAAGAAGATACAGTCCTAAAAGATTATCTATGTAGTCAGGGTAGGTTTACTTTTCTACACAAACATCACACCACACATATTTATGCATGGTTACACCAATTTAAAGGCAGACACGAATGTTTTTACTACACAAGGAAGGAGCCACTAAACACTGAAAAAGAGGCAGTGATTTGTACATCATTATTCTCAGCATATATTTAAGATAATAAAATTAAGATAATAATATTTAAGATATTACTTCATGGTAATGCAATCAACATTTCTATGTGTGATCATATATTTAGTTGATGTATACTATGATTGTTTCCTTTTTCTTATCATTAGATAAAAGATTAAATTATTGAATTTACTAGGGAGATGTATGTAAAATAACACACATAATAGGCTGCAAAACCATGTCTAAACTTTCAAACATTAACTTTATATTTAAAAAATGTAAATTGATTTTTGCTGATTGACACTGTACAGATAATGATTACAATGATAAGAATCACTTGGCCAAATCAATAGTTTTACCTCATGGGAAACATTTTTCTGTCCTAACAGAGAGTCCTGTTGAGCCTGAGTTCCCTAAATGAATTATAATTTACTGAGAGAAATAGTTTATAGATCATTGCCTCTTTGAAAGTGTTTAACTGTTTTTTGCTACTTTTATCATACACAGAATTATACATTGAATAATTACTTACGGAGCCAAGTAACTGAGGGCAAGAAAAGAGAAACAGTATAATAATATACTATATAATAATAAGCTCATGGCAATGACATTAAATACTAATGTGAAAATGAAAAAACAGAAAAAAAATCCTCGAATAGAAAGCAATACTTAGTTGGGGTAGTTTATTGTTCCTCTATTGTTTTAGAGCTTCAGCAGTAGACTGCAGTTGTTGTTCATAAAGACATTTCCCCTCCCATCCAAGAAACCTCAAGACTGCGTTATAAATACCTGATAAGTGGTGCTGCAGACCCTGTCCTCTGTTTGGAGATATAACATTAATGGCTTCCTGCACTCCTCGCTTAAACCATCTGTCTTCACTGTCCAGAATATGAACATTGTTGTCCTAAAAAGAATGATCATTATTCTTCAGATGCAGGTGCATCTTTCTGAAGAGCGTATTCTCCTGTGTTGCGCCATGCGCTCGTAGCAGTGGTTTAGTCTCCCCTATGCATAAGTCTGTGCACTCCTCACTACATTGGACTGCATATACAACATTGCTCAGCTTGTGCTTGAATTTTTTATCCTTTGCGTGAACTAATTTTTATCTCAGAGTACTGCTGGGTCTGAAGTGAACCAGTATGTTGTGTCTGGACAAAATCCTTCTTAGTTTCTCAGACACACTAGCTCCATAGAGGATGCCAATATTGTTCCGCCTGTTCTTCTTTTCATTTCTGTTTGATGTTGTGTGTTTTGACCAGCTCTCTTTGCTGACTTCATAAAGGCCCAGTGGGGATAGTCACAGGTTTCAAGTGCTTTCTTATGTGTGTGGTCTTTTTCCTCTCTCTTGGCAGGGACATTCTCAGCCTGATGCTGTAATGTTCGAATATCTATGATATGATGAGTCACCATAATCCATTATGTCAACGTGAGAAAATGTGTTGACATCAATTGATTTCATTATAACAAATGTTTTCCTTCAGTATCACTATGCAATTTTTTCTCAAGACACCAGTCGTTTTTGGCTCCAGTCACTGGCCAAGTCTTGGTGGCAGCAGCAGAGTCCAACTCAGATAAACGTTTCCTAAGACCAAAGGCTTCAAAAGTTTGAGAGTTCTTTAAAATACCACAAAAAGAAAAAGGTGTTTTTACACTGTGAAGAGAACAGAGAAATGAACAAACACCTGAAGAGAAAATACACAGAGTTATTTCTGTCTCTGTTGTCAGACAACATAACACCTATAAAATGGGGACTGACAGGCAGCTCATTAAGGCTACATGTTTACTAGCAGTCACTTCCAAGCTTCTGCTTCTGACTCTATGTTCATCAAATTCAAACCTACTACCAAAGTCAGCGAGTAACCGAACAGGAAGAAAGGGAGCTGCTTATGCTGGTCTGTGCTTTTTCACTGATAGAAAGCTGGATTTCTTTTAGAGTTGCAGCCCTGACTTAAGACATAACACCCTATATTTTAATTATCTTGATCATGTCGGAGTTTCCAGTTTAATTCTACAGTTCAGCACTTTATTATGTAAACCTTTGTTTACATTTTACACTGACATGCAATTTGTCAAAAATAAAACCAACTTGAAAGAAATTGTAATTTTCCTTTTTTGGAGGAAAATAATAATTTAGATCAATTCATTAACTGGTAGAACAGTGTATAGATTTTAAAAAACTAAACAAAAGAAAAATAGTCATTAGTGGCATCAAACAAAGGAGGGGGTCTACAACCCTACTTATCAGTTACTTATAACTTTCTTAATAATAATGGATTAGATTTATATAGCGCTTTTCTAGACACTCAAAGTGCGTGCAATGGATCCAGTATTCATTCACTCACACATTCTCACTCTGATGGTGGTAAACTACATTTGTAGCCACAGCTGCCCTGTGGCAGACTGACGGAAGCGTGGCTGCCAATCCGTGCCTGCGGCCCCTCCGACCACCACTAACATTCATACACCAGTGTGAGTAGCTGCACTGGAGGCAAGGTGGGTAAAGTGTCTTGCCCAAGGACACAACAGCACATGACTAGAACAGAGCGGGAACCAAACCGCCGACCCTTCAATCATTGGACGACCCGCTCTACCACCTGAGCCACAGCCGCCATCTTGAGACTTCCCCAGAAACTTTCACCACCATTAACGTCTTGAGTCAACTCTCACCTGCCAGTTTTACAACCAATCACACTGACTGATCAAAGATATGAGTCTTGGGTCTTACATTTACCATTAACCATGTAACTTGGGAATGAGAATAAATATGTGGGACTTTCCACCAGTCAGTTAGAACTGAAGAAGACTCGTGGATGAGAGGTTAAATGCCTTCAAGAGCAAAAAGAGAAGCAGAGTTGTCCTCTACTGAAGCTCTTAGAATTACTGTGGATAACCTGGATGACTGAGAATATACACCGATCACGCGTAGCATTATGACCACCTGCCAAATATTGTGTTGGTCTCGTTTACACTGCTAAAACTCCTCTGACTCAGTGAGACATGGACACAGGACCTCTGGGGATGTCCTGTTGAACCAGGATGGTGGCAGTGAATTCTGTGAGTCTTGTGGGTTGCAGGATGGGATCTACCTAGATCAGGTTTGTCCTGGCACATCCCACAGATGCTCAGTAAGATTTAAATCTGGGGAGTGAGGAACCTGGGTGAACACCTTAGCTCTGTTGTGTCCCCCAGGCCACTCCTAAGCAGTTTTTGCAGTGTGCCAGGGTGCATTGTCCTGCTGAGGATGGCAACTGGTATCAAGGACTGCTGTTGCCATGAGAGGTTGCTTGACCTGCGATGTTTAGGTGGGTGGTGCATGTCAAACAGCCACATGAATGTCAGGGCTCAAGGTTTCCCAGCAGAACGTTGCATTATGACAAGATGATCAATGTTACTCACTTCACATGTCAGTAATCAGACTGTTGGGGTTGATCGGTGTATATTCTCATTATGTTTCAGAGAATGGTGTAGTGTGAAATCGTTTGTATGAGGCTACCTCTGCTGGTAGGAGTGACGGGAGCTCCACGCCGCCTGTCTCTGGCTGCGGACACTCTGCTCTCTGAAGTACCGAGCATGCAGCTCCCACTGCTGCCGCCACCGGGCCTCCTGCTCCCGCTGCCGGGCCAGCTGCTCCGCCAGGACTCGGGACCGGCTGGGTACATTGGCCGAGAATGTCGGTAGAGCCATGGACCTGAGTCACAGTTAATAAATAAAACATTCGTAGAAATTACCTCAAACTAATCCTACCTCACATTTCTTGCTTTTTTTAAAAAAGCTGGTTAGTTATTGGTCCAACATAATGCTGCCTTAGCTAAACAGTTTGTGGTAACTGGACGGTGAAGGATCTCATGCACACAAAACAGCAAGTAGTCGGTTACATTTATATCACTGCTAATGTCTTGTATGTTTTGGTTATGAAACGTTTCTCATTTAAGGTCAAGAAAAAGAAAAAATTAAACAGTACGAACAAAGCGTTTACAGCTCTCACTACCAGCAACACTTCAGCAGTTAAAGACCTCGCAGCTCCACAAACACCTCTTTGACCTCTTGTTGCTGAGGCAGACTGTCTCCCCCTGATGATTAGTAAAATCATTCTGCAGAGCTCACCTTTTTCAAAATCCTTACAGACTCCTTTGTCACGTCTCTGCCTGTATTCAATCTCCAGCTTTCCTTAGTAACCGATCCACTTCCTAGTTACTCCCACGCTACGGGATGAAATAAAGGTCAAAATTACTAGCTGGGTGAAAACGCGAAACGTATTTCCTCCTGGTCTTTTTATTTGCCACACAAACCCTATTTATTATTTTGACCAATAATGGTGTCTGGTTGCTGATATAGGTCGTTCACCTGTAAACTTCAAGGAAAATGTTTTCCAGGGAATACAGCAGTATTGAGTATTTATTGATGATATATCTAGGCATTGATTTGTGGTGCATTTTCTCTCTCAGCTCTTTGACTACAAGTCGTTGCAATACCATCAGCATTATCAACCAAATACTAATGATGCTAATACTGATGATGGTGATGATTATGTGTGTCTGTGTGATCTTATTGTGATGCAATAAGAGGCCACTAAGGGAGAGTAAACAGCTTCCCTCCAGAATAAGATAAACTTTATGAACATTTTGATGTTGGTCTGGCTTTAACTCCAATATAATTGTTAGATAACACATAAAAAAAATACAGAAAATATTTTGGATTATGTTTTATGCTTATAACGTTATGACCCTACAAACATGTACACAATACAAAGGTTTGTCTTTATTTTTAAATTGCACACCTGTTTGTTGCTCTGACTGCAACATAGAGTCTATCTATCTAACACATATGCAACTATTTTTGATTTTTTTTTAATGGTTTGATTATTGCTGTAAGTAGTTTGGAACACACAAATTTGACTTTGTTATCATTGACATTTAATTTCGCCATATGTAATTAGACGATGGTGTGCATAATTTATCAGAAATCTAACATTAACAATGCTACATATCCAGAATCACTGATTTCCATCAGGTGCTTCTTTTTCCCAATCAGAGGGATATTTTCCTCAAAATTTCTTAGTCTTGCACATTCCTGTATTACAAGTTTTTAGATAATCAAAAACCCTCCACATGACTCTCATGTAAACAGAAAAAAATGTGTATTCTTAAAAAAAAAAACACAATTTATTTTTAATAGCAAAATATTACATCACTATACCTCGAAACCACTTTTTCATATTTTTCCAGACCATTAAAATGATTCCCATTTCTTTTTAAGGATTACCAAGGCCACTATCAACAAAGAAAGACCTGTAATGTAAACTGACTATATCTAGTGGTCAAGTCAAGGTCTAGCCTTTGCGCTTTCCAGTAGAAAAATAAACTTTCAGTTACAAATTAACCAAGTTAAATACTGAAGACCCTACAGTGTTATTCATGATGTGGATTTACCTGAATAATTGAAATATTTAGGATTCAAACCCTAAAGAAGTTAAATAAAATACAACTTTACCTGATTATAATACACAATAAATACCCTATGATGCTTTTTATTATAGATTACTGAAATAATGTAAATATTTAGAATAAGACCATACATTGTTATTAATTATGGAGGTAACTGATTAATCTAAAACTAAAGTTATGACCGTACTAACACATACACTCAAATTCAGCAAATCCAAGGAGTCCCTGGAATTTCTATGAGCATACTTTGTTGTTATTTCAGACTTTATCTAAAATATAAAATAATAAAAGTAACAAATTTAGTAGGCAATTAACTCATACTACAGCTTTTATGATATTAAAACTAAATATGAAAATCTTGAAAAGGGGAACCAGGTCATGGAGGAAGGTCGGTGTACGGATCTGGTAATTGGATTTTCCGTTCTGAAACGGGTATTGGAAACAAAAAACGAGTGGTTATTTTATTTTCGTTTTAAAATACAAAAATTAAAATTGAAATACATGGCGTTTTTCCTTTTCATGATCAAAAAGGGATATACGATTTTTTTAATGCTTGTTTTTCCTTTTATATTTAGAATAACAAGAAAGTAAAATCAGTAAGAGACAGAAACGAAAAAAGGTCCGCTTTTTCATTTTCTGAGACCGGAAGTGGTCATCAGGAAGTGTGGAGCCAAACAAAGTACGGTGCATAGACTGTATATACATTTTTTCCCGTTAGTTTTCATGGTCAAAATGAGAGATCAGGTGGCCGATCCAAAAATAAATCAATATTGAATTTTATATAGAGCGTTAAAGTTTTGCAAAGCCAGGGGGCGGGGCTACTTGATTGACAGTCTGGTCTGGAATGATTGACAGGTCCTATGGAGGAGGCAGCCGAGACTCTGCGCTCCTCGTTTGGATTAATTCTGATATAATAACTGTTGGTTTATTTATCGATGCAGCAGCAGAACATTTTCTGCAAACAGTTTTCCTGCCCGTTGGCTTGTTTTAACCAGTTTTCTGCCTTCGGTTGATTCTACCAGCAGACACTGAAAGGACTCTGATAGTTCGGTAAGTAAATGTTTATTTTCGTATCGGTGCCGCTTTTAATGCACTTTATATGCAGCTTTAGTGTCAGATATAATGTGTGCCATGCACTCCAGATGTTGATGGAGTTTGTTTCAATGTGTGTTGACCAGAGAAGAAAGTTAGCATAGTAAATATTAGCTTTAATGTTAGCGATGCTAACTGAGCTAGCTGCTCAGTCGTAGCCTGATTAAAGCTAACGTAGCATCAAGTTAATGTGTTGAGTTTCATGTAAACGGCTGAAGTGTGTTGTGTTACTGTGATGTGGTTCATTAAGTTCATAAAATTGTGGCTGGTTGACATTAATGTAACGTTCAGGAAACTTAAATGTGATTAAAACAGTAATGTTAATGTTCTAGTTGTCAGTAATCAGCTTTAATTTGACACTAAAACAGACTGATAGTTTTAAATGACATCAGTTTCATGAATTTGTTGAAAATTGTCTCATTTGTTGTTGTGATACTGCTGCTGATTCATTAAAAGCAGATGATCCGTGTTGAAGACACGTTTAGTTCTAGTATCAGAAGTACAAGAAGGAAAATGGAAGTTTAGTTCTGCTACGTCAAAGATTTCAGGAATAAAATAACTAAATGAGTCTTTATGCCTCAAACTTTATTTTACAATAAAGAAATAATGAAATAATCACAGATAATAAAAATATAAATAGCAGAGAAAACCGGAGAGAATAATTTCCTGAAAAGTCTGTGAAGGACAAGCAGCTTTTTATCCTGAAAGATCAGAATCAGCTCCAACATCTGCATCTAACAGCATCAAGTCGACCAGAAAAGAAAAAAGAAAATGATTCCTTTCTGATCACATCTGTTCTGCTGCTCACAGTCTGCTGCTGCTCACATTCTTCACATTTATAGTCCACTTTTAAAAGTTCAGCAGACAGGTGCTCTGCTTTGGAGTGTGACGATGTCGTCGGTGATGTGGAGAGTGACGTTTCCGTTTCACCCACAGTGTGCTTTAGGGCAGCCGGGTCGAACTTGATGTTTGAAATACTGATCGACAGCTCAGATTTAACTGTCTGTAGTTCCTTTTTGATGGATGTTAAACTTTCATTCAAAGCCGCTAGGAGCTGGGTCTTTAAAATAACTGCCGTCTCGTTACAGAGTGAAAGTAGCAGTTCCTCCTTAAGGTCAGAGATTGCAGCATCTGAGGGCCTCTTCAAAAGAAGACGTAGTTGATGAAGGCGTTCTGGAGCAGGACCAGAAAGACCACGACCAAGCAGCCTTGAGATCTTTGGCAGCGTCTCCCTCAGGTGGGTGTCAACAGTGTTCACGGTCAGGTCTGTGGTAATCCCATCAAAAAACAAAACAGAAAAAACATTTAGATTATAAATCAACATGTAACCAAAGCAGTCTGTATAACACCATAGTATAGGATGTAGTTCAGAAAATGTCAAAGTATAGTATACTTTTCAAGAATAACATAGTATGGCCTGTAGTTCATAGTATAGCATGTCAGCAAAAAACCCCAACTGATTATTATGTGGTTCAAAAAGTGCCAAATGATAGGATGTTGCCTAAAATTGTCATGTATGATATGTGGTTCAAAAAATGTCATAGTGCAGTATATTGTCAAAATAGTATGTTTTTCAAGAAAACATGAGAGTATAATATGTCGTCTAAAAAATGCCAGAGAATAATATTTCATTGCACAAGTACAGTATAGTAGTTTTTAAAAGTGTTCAAATTCCTATAATTTGTTGCTAAAAAAACAAAACAAACTAAAACAAGAAAAGTCATAGTAATGTCAATTTAAAAAGCCTATAGTATAGAGTGTCACCCAACAAATGTCATAGTATAGCATGTCGCTCTAAAAACGTCATAGTATAGCATTTCGCTCTAAAAACATCATAGTATAGCATTTCACTCTAAAAACATCATAGTATATCGTTTCGCTCTAAAAATGCCATAGTATAGCATGTCGCTCTTGAAACGTCATAGTATAGCATGTCGCTCTAAAAATGTCATAGTATATCCTTTGGTCCAAAAAGCGTCATAGCATAGTATGTCATCCAAAAATCATCATGGTATAGCATGTCGCTCTAAAAACATTATAGTATAGCATGTCGCTCTAAAAATGTCATAGTATAGCATGTCACTCTAAAACTGTCATAGTATAGCATGTCACTCTAAAAACGTCATAGTATAGCATGTCGCTCAAAAAACGTCATAGTATAACATGTGGCTCATAAAACGTCAGAGTATAGCATATCGCTCTAAAAACGTCATAGTATAGCATATCGCTCTAAAAACGTCAGAGTATAGCATGTCGCTCAAGAAACGTCATAGTATAGCCTTTGGTCCAAAAAACGTCATAGTATAGCACGTGGCTCTCAAAACGTCATAGTATAGCATGTCGCTCTAAAAACATCATACTATAACATGTCGCTCTAAAAAAGTTATAGTATAGCATGTCGCTCTAAAAACGTCATAGTATAGCATGTCGCTCTAAAAACATCATTGTATAGCATGTCGCTCTAAAAACGTCATACTATAGCATGTCGCTCTAACAACATCATAGTATAGCATGTCGCTCTAAAAACGTCATAGTATAGCACGTCGCTCTAAAAACGTCATAGTTTAGCATGTCACCCAATAAATGTCATAGTATAGCATGTCGCTCTAAAAACATCATAGTATAGCATGTCGCTCTAAAAACGTCATAGTATAGCATGTGGCTCAAAAAACATCATACTATAGCATGTCGCCCAAAAAACATCATAGGATAGCATGTCGCTCTAAAAACGTCGTACCATAACATGTTGCTCTGAAAACATCATAGTATAGCATGTCGCCCTAAAACATAGTATACCATGTCACTCAAACAAGGTTATAGTATAGCCTTTGGTCCAACAAACATCATAGTTTAGCATGTCGCTCTAAAAACGTCATAGTATACCATGTCGCTCTAAAAACGTCATAGTATAGCATGTGGCTCAAAAACCGTCATAGTATAGCATGTCTCTCTAAAAACATCATAGTATAGCATGTCGCTCTGAAAACGTCATAGTATAGCATGTCGCCCAGAAAACATCATAGTATAGCATGTGGCTCTAAAAACGTCATAGTATTGCATATCGCTCTAAAAACGTTATAGTATAGCATGTCGCTCTAAAAACGTCATAGTATAGCATGTGGCTCAAAAAACATCATACTATAGCATGTCGCCCAAAAAACATCATAGGATAGCATGTCGCTCTAAAAACGTCGTACCATAACATGTTGCTCTGAAAACATCATAGTATAGCATGTCGCCCTAAAACATAGTATACCATGTCACTCAAACAAGGTTATAGTATAGCCTTTGGTCCAACAAACATCATAGTTTAGCATGTCGCTCTAAAAACGTCATAGTATACCATGTCGCTCTAAAAACGTCATAGTATACCATGTCGCTCTAAAAACGTCATAGTATAACATGTTGCTCTGAAAACATAAAAACGAAAAAAAAATGCGATTTTTCATCATGTTGTAAAAACCATACCATGAAATAATGTAAAGGAGGCCGTGCAAAATGTTATGGTAAGGTTTTCTTTGAAAAAAAACAAAATCATGAATTTTGGCGCAAAAATCGCCATAGTATACAAAAAAAATGCGATTCTTCAGCATGTTGTAAAAATGTGCCATGTGATGAAATAATGTAGAGGAGGCAGTGAAAAACACTATGGTAAGGTTTTCTTTGAAAAAAAAATCATGAATTTTTGCGCAAAAAAACGCCATAGTATATGTCGAAAAATGTCATTTTTTAACATGTTGTAAAAACGTGCCATATGATGAAATAATGTAAAGGAGGCCAGGAAAAACACTCCAGAAATGTTTTCTTTGGAAAAAAAATCATCATGAATTTTAGCGCAAAAAAACGCAATAGTATACTATGCCAACAGAAAAATGTGATTTTTCAACATGTTGTAAAAACATGCCATATGATGAAATAATGTAAAGCAGGCTGTGAAAAACACTCCAGAAAGGTTTTCTTTGAAAAAATAGTTCATCATGAATTTTGGCGCAAAAAAAATGCCATAGTATACTATGTCAAAAAAAATTACTATTTTTCAACATGTTGTAAAAATGTGCCATATGATGAAATAATGTAGAGGAGGCCGTGAAAAACACTATGGTAAGGTTTTCTTTTTTTAAAATCATCATGAATTTTGGCGCAAAAAAACGCCATAGTATACTATGTCGACAAAAAAATGCGATTTTTCAACATGTTGTAAAAACGTGCCATACGATGAAATAATGTAAAGGAGGCCGTGAAAAACACTCCAGAAAGGTTTTCTTTAAAAAAAAAAAACCATCATGAATTTTGGCGCAAAAAAACGCCATAGTATACTATGTCGAAAAATGTCATTTTTCAACATGTTGTAAAAACGTGCCATATGATGAAATAATATAAAGCAGGCTGTGAAAAACACTCCAGCAAGGTTTTCTTTGAAAAAAAAATCATCATGAATTTTGGCGCAAAAATCGCCATAGTATACAAAAAAAAAAATGCGATTCTTCAACATGTTGTAAAAATGTGCCATATGATGAAATAATGTAGAGGAGGCTGTGAAAAACACTATGGTAAGGTTTTCTTTGAAAAAAAAAATCATCATGAATTTTTGCGCAAAAAAATGCCATAGTATACTATGCCAACAAAAAAATTTGCTTTTTCAACATGTTGTAAAAATGTGCCATATGATGAAATAATGTAGAGGAGGCCGTGAAAAACACTATGGTAAGGTTTTCTTTGAAAAAAAATATCATCATCAATTTTTGCACAAAAAAACGCCATAGTATACTATGTCGAAAAATGTCATTTTTCAACATCTTGTGAAAACATGCCATGTGATGAAGTAATGTAAAGGAGGCCGGGAAAAACACTCCAGAAAGGTTTTCTTTGGAAAAAAAATCATCATGAATTTTGGCGCAAAAAAACGCCATAGTATACTATGTCGAAAAATGTCATTTTTCCACATGTTGTGAAAACATGCCATATGATTAAATAATGTCAAGCAGGCCGTGAAAAACACTCCAGAAAGGTTTTCGTTGAAAAAAAATCATGAATTTTGGCGCAAAAATCGCCATAGTATACAAAAAAAATGCGATTCTTCAACATGTAAAAATGTGCCATATGATGAAATAATGTAGAGGAGGCAGTGAAAAACACTATGGTAAGGTTTTCTTTGAAAAAAAAATCATGAACTTTGGCGCAAAAAAACACCATAGTATACTATGTCGAAAAATGTCATTTTTTAACATGTTGTAAAAACGTGCCATATGATGAAATAATGTAAAGGAGGCTGGGAAAAACACTCCAGAAATGTTTTCTTTGGAAAAAAAATCATCATGAATTTTGGCGCAAAAAAAAAACCCATAGTATACTATGTCAAAAAAATTTTTTGATTTTTCAACATGTTGTAAAAATGTGCCATATGATGAAATAATGTAGAGGAGGCCGTGAAAAACACTATGGTAAGGTTTTCTTTGAAAAAAAAAGTCATCATGAATTTTTGCGCAAAAAAACGCCATAGTATACTATGTCGACAAAAAAATGCGATTTTTCAACATGTTGTAAAAACGTACCATATGATGAAATAATGTAAAGCAGGCTATGAAAAACACTCCAGAAAGGTTTTCTTTGAAAAAAAAAAGAATTTTGGCGCAAAAAAAGGCCATAGTATACTATGCCGAAAAATGTCATTTTTCAACATGTTGTGAAAACATGCCATATGATGAAATAATGTAAAGCAGGCTGTGAAAAACACTCCAGAAAGGTTTTCTTTAAAAAAAAAAAATCATCATGAATTTTGGCGCAAAAAAACGCCATAGTATACTATGTCAAAAAAAAAATTGTGATTTTTCAACATGTTGTAAAAATGTGCCATATGATGAAATAATGTAAAGCAGGCTGTGAAAAACACTCCAGAAAAGTTTTCTTTGAAAAAAAAATCATCATGAATTTTGGCGCAAAAAAACGCCATAGTATACTATGTCGACAAAAAAATGCGATTTTTCAACATGTAAAAATGTGCCATGATGAAATAATGTAAAGGAGGCTGTGAAAAACACTATGGTAAGGTTTTCTTTGAAAAAAAAATCATCATGAATTTTTCCGCCAAAAAACGCCACAGTATACTATGTCGAAAAATGTCATTTTTCAACATCTTGTGAAAACATGCCATGTGATTAAATAATGTCAAGCAGGCCATGAGAAACACTCCAGGAAAGGTTTTCTTTGGAAAAAAAAATCATCATGACTTTTGGCGCAAAAAAACGCCATAGTATACGATGTCGACAAAAAAATGTGATTTTTCAACATGTTGTAAAAATGTGCCATATGATGAAATAATGTAAAGCAGGCTGTGAAAAACACTCCAGAAAGGTTTTCTTTGAAAAAAAAATCATCATGAATTTTTGCGCAAAAAAACGCCATAGTATACTATGTCAAAAAAAAAATTGTGATTTTTCAACATGTTGTAAAAATGTGCCATATGATGAAATAATGTAAAGCAGGCTGTGAAAAACACTCCAGAAAAGTTTTCTTTGAAAAAAAAATCATCATGAATTTTGGCGCAAAAAAACGCCATAGTATACTATGTCGACAAAAAAAATGCGATTTTTCAACATGTAAAAACGTGCCATGATGAAATAATGTAAAGGAGGCTGTGAAAAACACTATGGTAAGGTTTTCTTTGAAAAAAAAATCATCATGAATTTTTCCGCCAAAAAATGCCGCAGTGTACTATGTCGAAAAATGTCATTTTTCAACATCTTGTGAAAACATGCCATGTGATTAAATAATGTCAAGCAGGCCATGAGAAACACTCCAGGAAAGGTTTTCTTTGAAAAAAAAACATCATGAATTTTGGCGCAAAAAACGCCATAGTATACTATGTCGACAAAAAAATGTGATTTTTCAACATGTTGTAAAAATGTGCCATATGATGAAATAATGTAAAGCAGGCTGTGAAAAACACTCCAGAAAGGTTTTCTTTGGAAAAAAAAAAATCATCATGAATTTTTGCGCAAAAAAACGCCATAGTATACCATGTCGACAAAAAAATGCGATTTTTCAACATGTTGTAAAAATGTGCCATATGATGAAATAATGTAGAGGAGGCCGTGAAAAACACTATGGTAATGTTTTCTTTGAAAAAAAAATCATCATGAATTTTTGCACAAAAAAACGCCATAGTATACTATGTCGACAAAAAAATGTGATTTTTCAACATGTTGTAAAAATGTGCCATATGATGAAATAATGTAAAGCAGGCTGTGAAAAACACTCCAGAAAGGTTTTCTTTGAAAAAAAAATCATCATGAATTTTTGCGCAAAAAAACGCCATAGTATACAAAAAAAAAAATGCGATTCTTCAACATGTTGTGAAAACGTGCCATATGATGAAATAATATAAAGCAGGCTGTGAAAAACACTCCAGAAAGGTTTTCTTTGAAAAAAACATCATCATGAATTTTTGCACAAAAAAAACGCCATAGTATACTATGTCGAAAAATGTCATTTTTCCACATGTTGTGAAAACATGCCATATGATTAAATAATGTCAAGCAGGCCGTGAAAAACACTCCAGAAAGGTTTTCGTTGAAAAAAAATCATGAATTTTTGCGCAAAAAAATGCCATAGTATACTATGTCAAAAAAAAATGCGATTTTTCAACGTGTTGGTCCAAAAAAGTTTAGCATGTCGTCCAAAGAACATCATAGTCGAGCATGTCACTCTTAAAACGTCATAGTATAGGATGTCACCCAAAAAACGTCATCGTATAGCATGTCGCTCTAAAAACATCATACTATAGCATGTCGCTCTAAAAACGTCATACCGTCATACTATAGCATGTTGCTCTAAAAACGTCATACTATAGCATGTCACTCTAAAAACGTCATAGTATAGCATGTCACTCTAAAAACGTCAGAGTATAGCACGTCGCCAAAAATACATCATAGTATAGCATGTCGCTCAAAAAACGTCATATCATGTCCAAAAAACGTCATAGTATAGCATGTCCCTCTGAAAACGTCATAGCATAGCATGTCGCTCTGAAAACATCATAGTATAGCATGTCGCTCTTAAAATGTCGTAGTATAGCTTTTGGTCCACAAAACGTTTTTTTGTCCCGGCTGTCTGAAGTAGGTGAGGAGCAACACAACAACAGTCCAAACGCTGGTTTCCAGAGGGTTCGACGAGTATTTATTTGAAACAGTAAGTTTACAACAACACAACATGTGAGGGGGTTAAAAGCAAATGGGTGTTAGTAAAATAAAAATAAACAGAACTAAAAGTGAACTTCACGTTGACATTGATGGGCATTCTCACCAGGAACAAAGTAGAAGATTATCAATACGAAAAAAAACTCTTCCTGTTCACCTCTTAAAACCCAAAAACACACTGCAGTAGCACCCTAAACTAAAACTACCAATGGGTTTCCTGTTTTCCTTTCTGAACAATTCAAAGGTCCCTCTCTATCTCCCCACACATCCACCAACCACTGGAACACATCTCCAAAGTTCTGCC
Organism: Amphiprion ocellaris; assembly: GCF_022539595.1. Lineage (NCBI taxonomy): Eukaryota > Metazoa > Chordata > Actinopteri > Pomacentridae > Amphiprion > Amphiprion ocellaris. The sequence continues at coordinate 24,578,386 of NC_072771.1, read as the reverse complement.
AGGCCAGCTCAGCTTCCCCTCAGAAGAAGTGCAACCACCTACCAGATGAAGGAGCCTTTTGAGAGGCAGCTGGCATCGTGATTGGACTGTACTTTGGTCTGTTCCAATCCAGCTTCAGTTCCAGAGACGGCAGGCGGGACGAGTCAACGGAGGCCGGGTGGACGAAGGCATGCAGCTGAGTACAATCCAGAAAACAACAGAGAGTGCAGCGGCCCAGGGCCGCAACAGAGTAGCATCGTATGTCTCTTAGAAAACATCATAGTATAGCCTTTGGTATGAAAAAACACCATCATATACATCGTATATTGTACAAATAACAAGTCAAAGGAAAGAGACATACATTGTAGAATTGTAGTAATTGTGGGCTGACTGATTTACTGATTATCAGTATTTTATTTTTTACTGATTTACTGTAATAAATACATTTTAAAATGGCGCTACTTTGGCTCTGAACCTTTATCTACCTGTGGTCACTCTGTCTTCTGGAGTGATTTGATTGGCTATACGTCACGAAAAAAACTCCTTTAACTGAACATCTGTAAACAAAACAAAAACGTATCAACAAAGTTTTCTGTTAAAGTTTGTGTTCTTGTAAGTTTAACTCCAAGATTATAAATACTTTCATTTACTGCAAATATATACCCAAATGAATATACTCCAAATGTCTCACTAATAATGATTATCAGCCTTAAAAACCCACAAAACACCCCTCTATACTCAACCACACTTAGTACAGTCCGGTTCCCCCTTCTATAAATCTGCTTGGAATCTTCCACTTCCTGTTTGTCAAAGTGGCCTTCTATCTGGACAGGTTTTGTTGGAGCTCATGCAACAAACATTTTGGGTAACTGCACTTTAATATGGATGGATGACACTGAATTAGAGTCTGTTTTTATGAGACTGAGTTAAAATGTGTAGCTCTGTCATTAAACAGGAAATTATTTCTCAGAATTCACAGAGGAAAGTCTGAAATGTTTGCTAGGTTAGCATCACACATGTTCTTTGGCTCAGCTAAAGCTAACTCTCTCCAACTTCTGGATCTCTTGAGTTGCTTGTTGTTAAAATATCTTGCTATAGGTGCTGAAGCTCAGAAAGTCTGAGATGTTTGTTCAAAATCAGGTCATTCTCAAGTCTGATCTGAACTGTCCTCTTTTGTTTGAACTTTCCTTAAACTTAGGAGTTAATGACAGAGCAGCACATCCAGACTCAGTCTCATTTATGTAGAGATTAAACTTCAGTGTCATTCATTGATGTTAAAGTGCAGTTCTTCAAATGTTTGTTGCACATGCTCCCGACCAAACCAGTCCAGGTGGAAGACGATGTGAAGAGAAAGCTCCAGAGGATGAATGTCACACATTTACGTTGGAAAAAAATGTCCTTTAATTAGACATTGTCATGCAAAAGTTGGATTTCCCTTTAAAGATGTTCAAATCTTTGAGTGTTTTGTTGATGTTGGTTTCTAAATGTTTTCTGACACTCGGCCCCAAAGACAAAAACCTTTTACGAGCTGCAACAATTCACACATTATCAACTATCTTTCTGACTAAACTAAGATAAAAAAATGAAAAACTGCCTGATTCCTGCATCATGAATGTAAATCTGTTTGGTTTTTATGACAGTAAACTGAATATATTTGGGTTTGACATTTTATAAACCAAAACAAGAAATGAATTAGTGGAGAAAACAATCAACAGATTAATAGACAAAGACAATGTGTTTTCCAACATATGTGGCTGAATTACTCCAACATTACAAGATAGATACAGTTTTAATTCAAATTTATTTATATAACACCAGTTACAGGTCAAATTGTCTCAAGACGCTTTATTTTTATAAAAATATGACAAAGTGAGAAATTTAAACATCTTGACTAATCCAATTTATTATTTGGTTTTTAAGAGACTAATGGACAACTAAAGTAACTTTCTCCACTAAAACTAATAAACACGAGGTTGAATAGAAGGAAGAGTTTAAATACTGCATTCCCACGACGACAAGAATAAAGTTTGTCAACAAAAAGTAAATCTGCTGGTGGATTCCATTAAAGTCCTAATAACTGATAATAAAGTGTGATACTAAAGGTTTGTGGTGCTAAAAATCTCAAAGTAAAGATGTCGAGTTGAACATCTGGATGGAGGTTGATAAAAGTTGACCAACTCCATGGATTTTATGAATGGTGGTTAAAGACCTGCTCTTCTAGTTGTCTTCCTTCCAGTGGCTGTAAAAAGTCAGTCCATCCTGGCCAACCTCAACACCTCTTCATGACAACTTGTTCTGCCTCGGACCTTGTGGGAACTCCAGAAACTGGGGAAAACCCGTGGAGACTCGAAGAACTCGTGGCGACTCGAAGAACTCGTGAGGCGGGGGAAGGTGTGGTGGGTGGTGGGGGGGAGGTGGGGGAGTAGAGGGGGGAGGCCGCCACCCACCTCCCCGCCTACTCTCCACCCTGACTCCACCCAGACTCCGCCTTGGCTCCGCCCATGTGGTGACTTCACGAACTACGATGCCAAAGGGACGACGAATTTATTTCTTTGTATCTGATCTGTAGCTCAGTGAGTTAAGGATTTGCCTGTGGAGCTGCAGGTCGCTGGTTCAAGACCAGACCCTTCTTAAATTTTATCAACATCCTGACAAAGACAAAGAAAGAAAACTGCCGGTGGCTGGTCTTGAACCTGCGACCTTCCACTTGGTAGTCCACTTCTTATCCCCCTGAGCTACTTGCTCAGATACTAATTCTTCCTTTTTTTGCGCATTTATCATCTATTTTTTGTCATTCTCGAGTTTTTTTTTAAGCTCGAGTCTCGACTCGACCGTTTTTCTCAGGAGGCTGGACTTCAGCCTTTGTGCTGGAGGGTTGAACCTTCAGTTCCCAGACTTTCCAAGCCTCCACACCTCCCAAGTCCTCAGGACCTGAGCTTTCACACAGTCTGAGGGCTGAAATTTTCTAAGTTCCACAGTAGTTCTCTGTTAGATTGAACTTTCACACAGTCCAAGGACTGATATCTTCTAAGTTCCTGAGTAGTTCTCTGTTAGTTTGAACCTTCAGACAGTCTGAGGACTGAAATTTTAAAAGTTTCTCAGTACTTCTCTGTTAGTTTGAACTTTCTGGTTAACAGAAGCCTTAAAACTTGTGACCATGAGTATTGATTTCACATTTAGACCATACATCTGAGTTCTTCTCAGACCTTCACCTGTGGGTTTTTTAGAAATCCTAAATAGACTTTGATTCTCTTCACTGAACAGTAAAGTTTGTGGAGATCAGAAGGTAACATTAGTTTGATCAGTGCCTTCAACTACTAGTAGACTTTATCTGGAAAGCAGTTTTCTGAAATGAGTTCTTAGTAAATCTGTCCACAATCAAACCAAGAACATAGAAAGAGGAAACGTTTGAAGAAACAACTTGATGTTTTCATTTCAGACTAGAAAACACTTTGACATTTATCTGTTTTTGCTCTTTTGATCATTTTATTGTTTCTTCTGTTTAATTTGATCTTCTAAAGTTTAACTGGTGTCTTTTCAAATGTTTTGTCTTTAGTTTGATTCTTCTTAAATGTTTAGTTTTGCTCTTTTCTCACCTTTTATTGTTTTCTAATGTTTGACTTGATTTTGAAATGTTTTGTCTTTTTTAATGTTTGTTGTTTTTTTCAAATGTGTTATTGGCTTGTTTGAAAAATTTCCTTTTCTTTCCCGTGTTTAATTTTTCGATTAAATCTTTGTTTTTCTTTTTAAATGTTTTACCACCTTTTAATGTTTAATTTTCTTTTTAAATGCTTGATTGTATTTTCTGTTTAATTCCTATTTAAAGTTTTATAGCCTTTAAGATTTAATTTTCTAATTAAACATTTAATTTTTAATTCAATGTTTTGTCTTTTAAAGGTTTAATAATCTAATTTAATGTTTTGTATTTTTTTTGTAATATTTAATATTCTTTTTTAATTTTATTTTTAAATGTTTAATTATCTAAAATATTTCATCTTTAATGTTTAATATTTTTGTTTAAAAATTTTTGTTTAATTTCATAATTACATTTTGTATCTTCTGTTTAATTATCTAATTAAATATTTTGTCTGTTTAATATAGTTTAATTGTATTTGTTTAATTTTCTTTTTAAAAGTTTTGTTGTATTAATTTTTTTCCTTTGATTTAATTGCTTTTTTAAAATGCAGTTTATTTCTTTAATCTTTTTTTCTGTCAAGATTTTAACCACAACCTTAGAAATGAAACAAACCCTTAAATCACAATGAAAATACTTCTGTTGTCACAATCATGAGTTAGTCAATTATTCAGTTTATCAATTCAGCTTTATTTGTTTAGCACCTTTCACACAGATGACAAAACTAAACAAGCAAAGAGAAAAAACTATGCTAAAACTACAATTAAAACTCAAAAACATCAAAAAAAAAAAAAAAGATTTAACATCATAATAAAATGTGTCCAGGGGGTGGAGGGAGTTTATTGAAGTCTTCTTGGGCTCACATGGCAAATCATTTAATATAGAAACTTGATATTCAGTCTAAGGAAACTGGAAACTGCAGTGACAGAAGCAACAATATCTCCTGTTTTCTCCTTTAATGAGTCGACTCTTCTTGTGCTTTCAGACCAAAGAACTACAGACTCTTCACAACCTGCTCAAACTCTTGGTACAGGACATCACCACACGGGTCAAGAAGGTTTCCGTCTCATTTCTACTCTGAAGCTCACCTTCTCCTGCTCAAACTGCTGACAAATGTTTCTGCTGCTCTAAAGTCTGCTCTCCAGAACTTCCTAAAAACTCTCAAAGTCTCTTCTGCTGCAGGTTGCTTTGTAGAACTGTTGCAGAAAACCTCACTAAACCACATGGAGGGGCCTCAACATAGTCGTCCAAATGAAACCGTACAAAAACCAAACTAGCACAACCCAAACGCTAAAGTCTCCTGCAGCCTACCAGAGAACCTCTGAGAACAGAGAATCAGGACAGGAACTCTTACCTTCTGGACAACCAACGCTGGTTCTCAAACAAGAATACAGAATGTGTCTGACCAACAACCTCTAAAGACTCACTACAGCCAAGATAAAGACACAACTCAGCTGCACCAAATCCACTAATCACTGCACACATTAGCACCATGTGCTAACTGTGGCTAAAGAACCACCTTTACCAAGACAACTATCCAGTACAAAGCCCTAAAACACACCAAGAAACACATTAAAGACGATTTTACTGCTGGAAGCTGCAAGCCAACGCCTAAAGAAAAAACTAAAGCAACAGAGCCAGACCCGGTTTGGTGGTGAAGAGAAACAGAGGAAATGTTTGCCTGCAGCTAAATAAAGCAGGAAGATACTGAGCTGCTCAGGTGTTCCTGATAACACCAAGCAGCCACCTGGACAGCCAATAGGAACACAGCTTACTGGGAGTCCAGAGGGCTGGCTTAGTGAAGGAAATTTAAAGTTGAGGCAGAAAGTCAACAAAGAAAGTTGAAAACCACCTTCTGATACCTGAAATCTCTGAGTTTTCACACAAAGAACGCCTGAACATGTCAAACTGGTTCCATAGTAGAACCATCAGTGTAAAAACGTCATAGTATGGTGTGTTGCTCAAAAAACATTAGGACCCGGCTGTCTAGGGTCGCCGAGGAGCAACACAAAAACAGGACAAACGCTGGTTTACAGGGGGTTAGGTGGCTATTTATTTGAAAGAGTAAGTTTACAACAACACAACATGTGAGCAGAAAAATCACAAAGTCTGTCTGTAGTTCAGCTGAAAACATTAGTTTTTGTCTTTTTTATTGACCAAACTTTTCAGGAAGTAGATGAAGAATAATTAAAGCTCTCGTGTAGAAGTCCAACTTATTTTAGATCCTTGTGGAAAGTTTAATCTTAGAGTTTGTAAAGCTGTTGAGTTTTTAGAGTCACATGGTTTGTTTTGACATTTAATAACCGAGTCCTGAAATAAAATTACAGTTGTGGATTTCTGTCATTTAGTCTGGACTAAACAAATAACAGCAGCATAAATCTCAGACGTCATTATGAGGAGTCTGGATTGAGGTTTCTCACTTGATAATGATCAAAATATGAAATTTAGGTTGGTTTAAAGGAATATTCCACCTTAAATCTTTGAATGTTGATCTAAAAGGTTGGTTTCAGGAAGTATTCCACCTACAAGGTCCTCAAACATCCATCTTAAAGGAACATTCCACCAAAAATCCTTGGACATGCACCTAAAATTTTGGTTTAACCGAGTATTCCATCCAAAATCCTCAAAGAGACCTGAGGGGCTGGTTAAAAGGAATATTCCCCCGAAAACCCCAAATATAGACCCGAAAGGGTGGTTTAGAAAAAATCCTTCAATGTGGACCAAAAAATCTTGGTGTAAAGGAGTATTCCACCTTAAATGTAGACCTAAAGGATGGTTTGGAGTAATATTCTACTCTAAAATCTTCCAATGTAGACCTAAAAGGTTGATCTGATGGTATATTCTACCCAACATCCTGGAACATTTACCTAAAAGGTTGGTTTAATGGTATATTCCCAGAAGAACCCTTGAACATTGGGCTTAATGGTATATTCCACCCAAAATACCAAGAAGTCAGTGTAAAGGAAATGTAGACCTAAAAGGATTCTTTAAAGGAATATTTAAACTGTTATTTTCATTATTTAATAATCTGTTATCAGTCAGAACCCTGGCAAACTTATTTTCATCAGTTTTTTCAGTGGAAGTCACAAATAAAGGAGCTCTTGGTTTTTACCAGCGTTACTGAGTGAAAAGCTGCTGTTTCAACACAGATACGTTCACATGCATCCACAAACCTCTCAGCACTCAAACACCCACAGACAGGAGGCCAGCTGGACCGAGGCTCGGCGGCGTCCTCAGACCCACGAGTCGGGGAGTCGGTGAACTTGTTGGTCTGGTTTGAAGGTCTCCATGTGGTCCAGTAGAAGTCCACATAGTCGGTGTTGGCTTTGAACCGCAGCGACTGGCCTCCATCAGGTGGACCGGCTCGTCCTCGTAGGGCTCCTCCTGTAGCCTTGAGGGAACCACAGGAACATTCAGTAGCTGTTGGAGTTCTTCCTGTCAGGCTCGTGGTAGAACGGCTCTGAAAAATCTTGTACTTGTCTTATCTGGAACAATCTAACAGCCTAAACTGTTAACAGCGGTGTAAAGAAGCAAACACACAGGCATAGATTAGGACTCAAACTAGATTTATTTCAGAAAACAAATCAACTTAGAGGCATTTGTTCACGTGTGGCTGAATAGGAGGCCATCCAATCAGATTCGAGGTCTTCACTCTGTAGGTTGTTTGTTTGGTGAGACTCTTGGACCTCCATCAGCTGACGTGGATGTTTGATGGTCTTCTTCTCCAGTGCCAGATGATTCATCCATGAATTCAGCAGCTACAGACTGAAATGAAGCTCATGCTGCCGTGATTGAATTCCTGTTCCAGATTAAATGTTCAGAGCTCACCTTGAATGCATGCCGTCTGGTGTCTGATAGTTTTTCTCATTGTAGTCTTCAAAAAGTCTTTTTCCTCATGTCAGGATGTGGTGAGACTCTTTCTCAGTCTCTGCAGACGTCCCTCATTGTGCATCTCCAGAGAATAAACAGAAAAACTGGTCACTGCTTCAGCATCACAAACGCTCTCCAGCATTGAGAGTGTTTTAGGAATTCATTCATTGTGTTGTGAACTTTGAAGGAGCAGAAACTTTACAGCTGCCAAAGATATGAGCTCTGGATGTTTTAGGAAATGAAGTTCATCAAATGATCACTTGATTTTTGCTGATAACGCTCATTAAATTACTGAAGAAATCCAACATAAAAACCTGTAAACTCTCAGGCAGCTTTTGTTAAAGTTTGTCTATAATTCTATCATCATGTTCTGGAACCAGGACTCTGCAGAAGTTCCTTCAATCAGATACTTGTGTGTTTCTATTTAAGGCCTCAGGTTTGAACATACAGCAGAGGATTAGAAAGGAGTGATTTTAATATTTAAATCAGTCCAGTAAATGTTTGGCATGAAAATTATTAAAATTTAGATTTAGATAGATTTGTGTCAAACAATATTGTAGAGTCTCACTTAAATATATCCAAATGAGTTCAGTGTATTTACATTTTATAGAATATTTGATTTCTTAATCTCAATACTGTAGGGTCTGACCCTAAATATTATAATAATGTAAATTTAAATAATATTTTAGTGCAGTCATAAACTTTAATCAGCTAAACCTGCATAATAAATATCACTGCACAATCTTAACCTGAACATTCATATTATTGAGGCAAATTTACATAAATCATGATATTCTAGAGTCTTAACTGGAATATTTCTAACATTAATCTTTTTGTATTGTGCTGATAAACAACAATAACCCGACTTTCAGATAATATTTATCATCTGTGATTGTGAAACTAAATTCCTCCACATTCTGGAACTGGACTGCATTTCCCAAAATGAAACATGGACAGAATTTAACACTCATATATCCATGGCAACGCTAACGTTTCTGCTTCTTACCAAAGTTCACAACACAAGTAAAGATTTTAATGTAAAACTTCAGGGATGACTGCTAACCATAAGTATTCTGATCAATACTTCATGATCAATATCAGGACAGATGTTACAATTCCAGCTGTTCCATTAGACTGCAGTTATTCACAGAGAAATTAAAACATCACATTCCTCATAAAAACTAGATGGGACTTTTATTAAATAAAGTGTTGGTGAATAAACAGTGTAAAAAGTGCAAAGCAGCTCCATTAAATCAGGAGATGTGAGACTTCCACAGCATGGATCACCATCTGCTGTGTTGATTCATAGCTGAATGTCAGAATGAACTGAGATAGAAAAGCTGCTTTGAGCTGCAACATTACGGTCTGACAATCCAACACCATCACAGTTTTCATCTGGTTGTTTTGCTCCAACATGCTGTGAAGTTCAGTTTTTACCTGAATCAATACAGAGATTCTATTTCCAACCAAGACTGGAATAAAAATTAGAATGTTATGAGGTTATTAATGCAACTAAATCCTTTCAGATGGAAGGATTTACTTCTAAGTTCTAATTCAAGTTTCAGTTGGAGCACATTGCATTCACAAAGAAAAACAGCGATACCTTCATAGCAACATTTAATAAACCTAAAGCTTCCCTGTTGGCCACATTGGTGGAGTTTGTTACTGAGCATCTGAACCTTAAATCCAGTGAGACGACCATCTTCAGTCGAGGCCAGTCAGAGAACTTCAAGACCTTCCATCAGCTGGACCAGATGTGGCATCATCTCCCTCTGAACATCTGGATGACAGGAGAAAAGACAGAAATCAAACACAGATCACAGAAATACAATTTATTCACTTTCATCATTTTATAAAAGTAGCATGAACTTTATTAAAACTTGACAACATCAGTAATGAAAGTAAATGTTTTTATCTCGTGTTGAAGCTAAATTTAAAGTCAATTTTAATGACAGTTTATCCTGAGAGGAGTGAGAATGGAGCTTTTCTTTCCTTTTTAGAATATTCCCTCAAAATATTCTGTTTATTATTGGCTTTAGAAGCATTTTTCTTTACTTATTTATTTTTAGATACCTCAGACTGATGCACTTTGCTGGTTTGCAGATAATTTCATGTGCAATGACAATAAAGATCTTCTATTATAACATATTTTGCTAAAACAAGAACTGCAAACCTTCTCAACCATCTCTCAGGCTGCAAAATTGCAACTGCAACCAACAATTATCTGATGTAGTTATTATTATAATCTTTACTGAACCAGCCCTGAAATTAATAAAAATCTGTATATGGATATGAGTTTCTCTGATGAGACCACTATGGAAGCCGTAGTAACAATTTACGATCCTTTGAAGGAAAAGATTAGATCTTCTTCAGGTGGATAAAAAAAATGCTCTTCCTTAAAAAAAACTGCATACAATAAAGTAAATCTCTTCTGCACTGCACACATACTACACTTTTGTATAACTCTGGATGTCAGAGTAAAGGCAGACAGATCCACCGATCAGCCACAACATTCTGACCACTGACAGCTGAAGAGAACAACATCCATCATCTTGTTCTAATGCAGTGGTTCTCAAATTTTTTCTGTCGGGCCCCCCTTCGGAGGACAAAAAACTTCCGCGCCCCCCCAACCCATAACTTTGTGTGTGTATATATATATATATATATATATATATATATATATATATATATATATATATATATATATATATATATATATATATATACACGTATATATATATATATGGCATGCCGTTTAGGAAATTATATATATATATAAAATTCTGAATATATGGAATGAAAGTCGGAATATATATAATGAAAGTCGGAATATATGGAATGAAAGTCGGAATATATGGAATGAAAGTCGGAATATATGGAATGAAAGTCGGAATATATGGAATGAAAGTCGGAATATATATAATGTTCATACTTTCATTCCATATATTCCGAGTTTCATTCCATATATTCCGACTTTCATTCCATATATTCAGATTTTCATTCCATATATTCAGATTTTCATTCCATATATTCAGATTTTCATTCCATATATTCAGAGTTTCATTCAATATATTCAGAGTTTCATTCCATATATTCAGAGTTTCATTCAATATATTCGGATTTTCATTCCATATATTCCGAGTTTCATTCAATATATTCAGAGTTTCATTCAATATATTCGGATTTTCATTCCATATATTCAGACTTTCATTCCATATATTCCGAGTTTCATTCAATATATTCAGAGTTTCATTCAATATATTCAGAGTTTCATTCAATATATTCCGAGTTTTTACCTACCGAGCCCCGGAAGGGACATGTCGGTATGGCGAAACGACAATGGAGGACACCCACCCGTACGAGAGTTTTATCGAGTTTTATTTTGTAATCAGCCTAAAATACAAAGACATTCAAGCAGTGCAATGCATGAGGAGTCTGCCATGCAGACCAGCGATCCTGATCCTGGTAAGTTTTATTTCTCCAACACCCTGCTGTTAGCCCGCTATGAATACACCAGCTACAGTAGTCCCACATTAATATTATGAAGGCTACACCAGCTAACGTGGTAGGACACAGCATCAGTGATCAGAGGTTGGCGTTGAACTGTTGTTTGCTAACCAGTTATCCGCCGCTAAGCTAACAATTATGAAACAATTCCTTATAAAACCTGAGAAAAGGAGCAGCAGTATTTCCTAACAAGACCTGTATTCAAAACCTCCCACGTTGTTACACAACGACCCATTAATCATATTACTGAACTATATGGTAATCATTGAAATTTCTCTTGAAGAATCAATGAACTGTTTGCTAACATTATCATTAATGTAAGTCTAAAACTAATTCAACTGATCAATTTAACACAATGAAGTAAAGAGTACTGGTAATGTGCAGCTATTTTTATCATTTCAAGGTAAAATGCTGATTGTTCTTGAGGTTTCAGCTTTGCAGATGTGGAAATTCAAAGCATTGATTTCCTTTACTCAGATTTTTTTGGGTGGTTTCCAGTTGTGCCTCAAAGCAAGGCATTTAGCACTGTTAGAAATTATTACAGGTATTTTTGTAACACTTTCTAACATCGTATGGACAAAGCAATAATTAATCAGTTAATGGAGAAAATGGTTTTAAATTACAGATGCTATCATCAACATTTCTTATTCATTTATTTAGTTGTCGGCCTTGGATGATGAGGTCCAGTTACCAGGATCACTACTCTGCAGCTCACTGATCCCATCCTGCAGCTCATCCATGCCGTCCTCCTCTCAACAGACCAAATCAAGTAAGATCTGTTTAGACTGTGTGGACAACAACATGATCAATATGTTAACTTTCAGCCCATCCTAAAATCACAAAACAGAACATTTACTTTAACTGTGTTTATGAATATAGAAAGTAATTAAGTAAGTACATTGTGAAAATATTCAGATTTAATGAACTATCTTTTTACAAAACATTATGAACCTGAAATTTCTTATGGAAAATACGTTCGGTTTCAACAGTAGCCTATTATGCCTCAGTTCATCATTTACACATGCATTCTAACTGCCAGATAACAGTTTATCTACAAAAACACAAAACATTCAGTCACAGGTATCTGGAACTGAACAATCTAGTATTTTACTTTATGATCAGAACAACTTGTCAAGGTCTAGAAATTATTTTAAATTTACAGTTTTACAAATTTACCATTTACAGTAATTTTTATCCGACCTGCGGGCCGAAATGGACCGTCTGGCAGGCCGGTTTTGGCCCACAGGCCGTATGTTTGACATCGCTGGTAAAAATAATCAGAGGAGGTGAGCCAAGTACGTGACGTGATCGAGTACGCTGGTGTTCCGTCTGCACATTAACGATGCGTTCTCCCGTTCTCAGGAGTCTGTACTTCGGAGTCTGAACGGCCAGTGCATATACCATAGATATATACAGAAGATCATTATTATTATTATTTATATCTATGGCATATACAGTCTATGGGGTCAGCACAATTTCAGTATTGTAGGCCGCGAAAAACATGCCGACGTTAAAACAATAGTTCAGCTAATTAGTTCCGTGTTGAAGGACCTGTTCCTCCCAGTCGCTCGCGCCCCCCTTGACATGCCTCTGCGCCCCCCCAGGGGGGCGCGCCCCACTATTTGAGAAACACTGTTCTAATGCAACGTTCTGCTGGGAAACCTTGACGTTCATGTGGATGTTTGACATGTACCACCACCCAAACACTGCAGGACAAACAACCCCCTAGTCCCCATGGCAACAGCAGTCCTTGATGCCAGCTGCCTCCCTGCAACCCACAGGATCCACAGAATCCACAGGACATCCCCAGAGGTTCTGATGAACCACTGGGTCAGAGGAGTTTTAGCAGCATAAAGGGACCAACACAGTATTAGTCAGGTGGTCAGAATGTTATACTGTTATATTGTCATGCTGATTATATGATTAGTAAATGTTACCATCAATTATAACGTCCACATTGATCAGGAAAAAAAACAACTATCAGTTCATTCAGAAACTGTGGGGTTAAACCTAAAAACACAGACCTCAACAGCAGTTTGTTTCAAAGCAGAACACCTGCTGGTTTTCACTAAAGAAGCTTTAAGAGCAACAATTAAATGACAGTTTTGTTCTCATTAAGTTCAGAGTCAGCCAAAATAATGTACACACACATCAGGAAAAGAAAAACTTTTATAAATATTTCATTTGTATAAGTACTTCTATACATATAGATTCCTCTTTCTAAGTTTGATCAAATCACGATAACTCTGTGTCCTGTTGTACGATGTTTTCCCAACAGATGGCATTACCCTCATGAATGGAGCATCAACAAGTGACGTCTACAACACAACAGAAATGTCTGGAAGCCAGTGGCCACCACTTTGAGCACCTCTTGTAATGGTAGAGGCCAAAGATAACTTTTATTAATCTTGTGATGTCTGAATAAATTTGGTATTGAAATATTTATGCAAGTTTTTCTTTTCCTGATGTGTGTAAACATTATTTTGGCTGACTCTGTTTCTGACAGGTCACCAGGCAACATCTTTTTATAATAATGACAAACACACCTGCATTCTACAGGAGTGATTTTCCTCATGTGCAGGTAAAGATGTGTGAGGAGCTTAGAGATGACAGGAGCAGGAGTTATCCTCACTAATTCAGCTTCCACTTAGAAACAGAAAGACCACAAACAAACACACTGATATACTCTCAAATGTTCAACCTCAGCCTCAATATATCTGTTTAGGAAGTGTTGCGTTTCTAAATTCTGCTGAAAACATTGACAGACATTCTCTTACAAGGTTGTGTAAAAAGCAGCCTGTCCTCTGAGCTACTGAGAAACTTTCCTGAACAAAGTTTCTACGTGTAAATCAGCTCAACAAAAACTAAAGCCTCAGTGAGAGATAACAGGAATCGCAAATTAT